>NW_025920320.1:73158-213042 GCF_902686445.1 Sciurus carolinensis | reverse complement strand
TTGATTCAGCAAGCACTGGAGTCACCCAGCAAAGCAGGGATGGGAGCTCCATCCATGGCGATGCCACCCCACCCAGCCCTGGAATCTACCACTTGCAGTGGCAACAGGAATAGGAGGCCCCATGAAGAGAATTCTCAGATGGGGTTCTTGAAACCCTGGGAGATGTTATGGGTGTGATAAAAGCAGATGTGCAACAACAACAACAAAAAGGCATATATAAGGCAGGCGTGATGGTGTGCACCCATAATCCCAGTGGCTGGGAATGCAGATGCAGGAGAATCTTGAGTTCAAATTCAGCTTCAACAATTTAGAAGTACCTTAAGTATATCAGCAAGTCCCTGACTCTATATAAAATATTAAAAGGTCTGGGGTTGTGGCTCAGTGCTAAAAGAGCTGCCTCTGGGTTTAATATCTGGTATCAGAAAATAAAATAAAATAAAATAAAGAAAATAATAAATAAAAAATGCATGTAGAAACTTTATGAAAACCAAAAGATAAAGGGAAAATATTATACATAGGACACTAAGAAGTGCAGTTGAATCAGAGTATTCTACAAGGGAGGTCACAGACTCTATTGGATTTAATACACAAAATGCACATGTAAATGATAGCCATAAATAAAACCAGAAAAAATTTCTGCCCTGGGTTGTGTGGGTAAGTCTAAGGAGTATGGCCTCCTCTGTGACATGGTCCTGGCAGGGGAGGCAGATGATTGCAGTGAGGAGCACAGTAGGGACTGATCAGAATAATCTTTGCCCACACTCTGACCCTCAAACTAAACCCAAGGAGCTATAGTTTTCTTTGCAGAACTTCAAGGTCATGCTAAGGGGACTTACCTGCAGAGCCAGGATCACCAAGGGCAGCAGCTGCCATGGTGACTTCAGCAGAACTCATCACAGAGTGCAGTCCATGATGGTGGATGAGCTTCCTGTTGTAGAAGCAGACCTTGGAGGATGCCAGGGAAGGTCCAATGGCCATGGCTTGAGGGCAGCCAGGGAGGGATCCAGTCCATCACTGCTGGCAGCCAGAGGGCAGAGACAAGGCCCAGAGAAGATGAAAATAAGGGTGACAGGATAGTGGTCAGTTTCTCCTGGTACATCTCACCACTCTGTAGTGATCTGGAGGACATAGCAGAGGCTGCCTCAGGCTGCAACAACTTCCTAGGAGGAAACTTCAGACAAGCTCAGTGTGTGTCCCACAATGCCTCATTGCCTGGACTATCCACTGTGGCTGCAAAGGAAAGGGTTGAGTTTCACTGGGCCAGGCATCAAGAGTACTCAGAGGAGACCAATATTATATCCTAAAATACCTTAGCAGTTTATCTACAACTTTCTGCAAAGTATTGAAAACTGAAAACATTTAGCAAGAGTCTAAGAACTGAGTGATTTGGTCAGAACCTGGTCATAATGCAGTGAATTACACCGGTGACCACTCACCACTTTGGTGTTGCTCTTGTGTTTCCAGTAAACAGTCATTTGACCTTCCTGTAGCGGTCAGAGCAGCAGGCCCTGTCATCATCCCTATGTCTTTGGTACAAGGTCATGGGAAGACACCCGAGGACACACACATGGATGGAGCTGGGCCTGGACATAAGCTTGTCATGAGTGGTGTCAGGGGAGATGCTAATGTCACAATTGCACAGAAAAGGAGAGAAGTGTACACAATGCAGTGACCCAACCAATCAGGTGCTGACCTGGGCACCAGAACCATGCTGAATAGCCTGTGCTGCCCATGATCTCCTCATCCAGTTTTGGAATCATGCCTCAGGACAGTTGAGCACAGAGAAAAGGGAGATATCTCAACAATACTTGTGAGGAGTGGGACCTCTGGCCACTGCTGACTCATGAAATAAGAAACTGATCCCCAATGGTAAATGAGTCACAGAGACAGCTGAATCTCTAGGTGGCAGGTATATATGATTTTCTCTCCAAGACTATCATCCTGAGCTCTTAAATACACATGAACTCTGGGGTATTAGTTCAGCTGCAAGGAGTAAGCATGGCAGCAGAGGAAGCTGCCACTTCCAGGTCCCTGATGTCGGTTCCTTGCTTGTGACATCCTCCCCACCCCCTGGGGTCACACCATCTCTGACCAGGTGCCAGGGACAGGGTCCAGAATACTTATATCCACTCAATGCCCTGGTCTACACCTAAGGAATAAAGGGAACTGAATAGGAATGATGGTCCCACAGCCTGAGATGACACTTCCTGGCAGACAGTGGCCTTATGTTGTCAGGGAGACCAAACTGTCTTGGGCCAGGGCTAATTGCCTCCACAATCCTGGGGTGGTCTCTGGGAACAGTAGAGGCTCACTTTCCTCACATCCTGATGAAAAGAGATCAGAGGAGAAAAGGCTTAGTTGGCCTGCAAATCATCAGGTGAGTGTAGCTATATTGACAAACAGGAGTGGCCACTGGGCACCTGGCTATTATGTCTTTTTCCCTTTGTCTGACTTTGAGCTGATTATTTCCTATAATGATGAGCCCAGCACACCCCAAACCTAGAGTTTGGCTTGATTTGCAGATCTATTCACTGTCTCTTCTCTCTGGCAACATGATGCACCTGTCTCCAAACTGACTCCTGAACTCACAGTCACAGTTCCACCTGAGTCCTCTCAAGTCAGCCTGTTTCTGTCACAAATCAGACCCAGGGTCAAGAAGCAGGAACCCTTGTCCACTCACACCTGTCCACTGAAGCCTGTAAGTGCAGACAGAGTTGTCAAGGCAGCTTCCTGAGTACCACAGGGGCTCAGAACTCTCCTCAGCACTGGAAAGTTCTGTGAGTTCTGGCATGGCCTGCCAGGCTGACAGCACATGCTCAAAAGTATCTTTTGGTGCCATTGATAATAGGCAAAACACTTGTACACTTGCTCAGTAGTCAAGCTTGTCTCTGAAGGCAAATTCTCATGCTGAACAATACTTCTAGCTCTGGTATACAGGGATACACAGAGCTGACCGGGGCAACTCACATCTACCAAGTAAGTGGTGTGAGGTCTGCTAAGCTTTCCAATGACAGCAGAGCAATAGGCCATGCAATGCTTCACTGGAAATAGGACTGTGTGGTGAGCATGTGCTGGGGAGACAAAGCAGGTCCCTGTGGACAGGACACATGGGCCCCCCTTCCTGTGCTGACTCACCCCCAGTCAGATGTGAAACTTGCCTCCCAAGCTGATCCCAACCCCACCCAGCTGAACTCCAGAGAACCCAAAGTCTAGAGGTGGAACATTCTGCACCCCTGAAAAGGCAGGGCCTGCAGATTCTCCTGTCCAGAGCCACTTCTTTGCCTGGAATTACCATAGGCCTAGTTTTCTAAGGCTCATCTCAGCTATGGGAACCCTGCAGATTAGCCAGGGTGAGAAGTGGGCACACCCCATGTGAGAAAACAACACTGGATCAAAGATCTCAAGCACCAGTAATAGGGGGACAGATCATTGGAGGACACTGGGGACAGGGGAAAGCACCCAGGAGAGAGGGAAGTATGGACAAAGGTGAGGGAGTCACCTGATGGAATGGGGGCACCTGAGGAGAGGGGCAGCCACCTGTGGAAGAGGGAGTACAGGAAGGAGTTGAAGGAGACCCTTGGGATGGGAGAAGTCACAGTGGGAAGAACCACTTTTGCTAGGAGGACCACATATTGAGTGGGAGATACAACGTGAATGGAGGTGGGTGAGCCTGTGCTGGTAGAGGTAGCTGCTTGGGGCTGGGGAGAGTTGCCAAGGGGGAGATGGGGAGCTTTCCAGTGGTCAAGGTACCTGCCTGAGGTGAGAGAAGCACCCTGTGGTACTTGGGGAAATTTTGAAGTTTATAGGGGAGTCACCTGTGGTGGCCTTTTATCCTTACCTGCTGAACCTTGCTGGGTTTGGTGGTCATGGCTAATGCAAAGTCCTCCAGCCTCTGGCACACCTCTCTGGGATAGTGCCAGCTTTTGAGTCCTTCAGGGCAGATGGAACATGGTGGTTTGTTCCTCGATAAACACAGTGAGGATGGTGGTTTTAGAGCAGTATCCTCCACATATTTCCTGGTCAGGACCAGCTCTCTGAGGATGATGTCGTTGTCAATGTTAAACTCCATCCACAAACCTCCTTCTAGGGGACATCTCTCCGGTCCACAGCCTTTCCCACAGGAATGCACTTTCCATGCCACATAAGAACAGAGCACTGCAAGGTGTCTTGCTGAGAAGTCCCTCTGGACCATGCACCGTGCTGGTCCACCACTCTTCCCAAACCCAGGATTCCTTCTCAAGCCCAGACCTGTAGGACACAGTGATTCCCAACATGCTGCCTGAGACTCGTTTCCTGTTCACCCAACTGCAACCTGTCTTGTCTTCCCATTGCCTCCCAGTACTTCCCTCCATGACTTACTCCTGTTCAGTCCTTGCCACACTTCCATTCCTATCACCTGAGAGGCTCCCTGAGGCCTAGATATGAGGCACACTTGCCATTCATGTCCACTGTCACTGGTCACAGGCTGGATTATCCACCCAGGCTCAGGTGTCAGATGGGAGGAGATGGTTATGAAGATGACCTCAGCCACCTAGTCCTGAGGAGTCAGGGGGGATGCAACTTGGGCCTGGCTCACAGTCAGCAAGAAACACTGATGCCATACTGCTTATGTTGTTGTGGCTGTAAATTCTTGCTCCTACCACCAGTCAACCACTGGGGCATTGGTGCTATATCCAACCCCTCAGCACAACTGATGGAACCAGTGCAGACATATGTCCACAGAACCCCTTCTGCAGCAGTAACTCTACAGGTTGGTCACCACCACGACATCCAGCCTCCTCGTATCCATATGGTAGTGGATGTCATTCCAGAACTGCTACAGTTCCTTGATGCCTCCTGTCACCTGCCAATTCTGGAAGAAGAACATGCTGAGCCCTGGCTGCCCTCAGTTCCCTGGCTGTCAACCCTGCAAACCAACCTCGGAGAAGGGAGTAATATCTGAGATTGAACACAATGATCATCAAATCCACAGTGTGGTGAAGCAGGGCATGTACAACCGTGCCCACAAGGCTCTGAGAAATTTCCCTGATCACACAGGCATATTTCAAGCCATGCTGAGAATCTCACCTCACCCTCCAAGTAGCCAGACCTGTCAACCCACCTTGACACCCTTCACCTTTCCCAACAGAGGATGGTTCTCAGCTGCACAGGTGAAGAAGTTAAGGTGTGGAGAGAGAGGCCTGACAACCCATCTTTGGGTACACAGCTAGAGTGACACCACAGTCAGTGGCACAGATTTTTGGCCCAAGGCGTGAGGATTGATCCACACCCTATGTGAATGAACACCCACTAGAGTCAGGCCCTCAGATACTAGTAATGTTCAAACCTGAGTGGGATAAATGGGACCCTATATTTGCCCAATAACAGCTCACTCATCCTGAGCCAGATTTGACCAACAACCAAGAATGCCCAGGCTGTCAATTCCAGTACCCTGTGTGGTCCCTTCATTTACAAAATGCTGACAGCCTGCCATCTTGCCTCTGGTACCATGTCCACATAAGTGACAGAAGGTACTGGTAATCATATACCCTGCTCTCTGAGGCTGTGATCACAAGGCCCCTTGCCATTTTAGAACACTCCTGCCTGCCCTGACCCAGATGCAGGACTTGGCTTTGTTAAGAAGTCTCTGAACTGGACAGGTTCTGCCCTGCGCTAGGTGTTGTGGCCATGTTTCCTCAGGTTTCAGCTACATGATACATCATCAGACATACCTATGAGCCATCATGACTGAGTTTATAGCCCTCTCTTTGTCTTCTCCTCAGCAAGATGAAGTAAGGCAGGTTGCAGTCTTTGTAAAAGGGAGGAAAATATCAACAGGTCCTAGACAGAAATGTTTTGGGAGTTCTAGAATGAGAAAGAGGTCACTTACCATGGAACTTGGGGCCCAGACCCAGGATTGAAAAGTGGGAAGACCCAGAGACAGCCCCTGGGGGTCCTGCCAGATGTACACTTTTTACAGATCCCTCTGGCTGCTGGGTGGACTTAGCCAGGCCCTAAGCAATTTAGTGAGTCCCTGACTCAAAATTAAAAATAAAAATAAATGAATAAAAAGGATTGGGATGTGTTCAGTGGTTGAGTGTCCTTGGGTTCAATCCCTGATACCAAAAATATCCCCTTTTGTCCAGACATATCACTATATGGAACCTTTCCTGCATCACTCAGACATACTTTAATCAAATACACAAATGTTTAGGGAGGAGCATGAAGCACAATCCTCATAGTAGATGGGCAAATATTGATTGCAAGTGCCTCTCTATCAATAAGGTCAGATTGTGATGCTAAACATGCTGAGATCCAAGGTACCTCCAGATGACTGGAGAGATACTTCTGATCTTCAGATTGGGAGAAATAGAAGGTCTGCTAGTTGATTTTCAGAATCTAGTATTCAGTCTTAATTGAATCCAATTTTAACCCTTCCCTTTTTCCTGCCCTAATTCTAAAATTAGCCAATTTAGTGCACTGTAACCCCAAACTCTTAAAGTTAGAGTGAAGGGCAACACTGCATTAGGTTAGAGCTAAAAGCAGGTGGACAGTCCACCCAGGCAATTGCTAGGCAGGTTCTGTACCATAGCCTTCTACCAGAAGTAAAGGTTTGCCTTGACCACTCACTTTTGAGTATGGTATCATTTTGTGTGGCATCTCCTTATTTCTAACAAGACTTACTGCAGATTGAGATCCTGGGTTTCCAAGAAAAGGACATACCTCTCCAAAGGTGGACCATGTCTTATCCACTAATTTTTTTTTTTTTTTTTTTTTTTTACTATTTAGCACAGTGTGGCACAGGATGACCACTGAACATGGACATGATGATTAGGTAGTTTACTTCCTGTTTCCAAGGCAGTTAAAGTTGATCCAGTGAGAGTAAGTCACCCTGACTGAGCTCATGTCCTGTTGGATATAGTGGAAGCAGTCTCCTCTTCCCTCTACATTCTGCCCCACCACACAGGCTTACCTCTAGAACTCAGCAGGCTGCCTGCAGTTTCTCCTGGTAGACAAGGACAAAGGGACACAGCAGGACCACTTTAACATTGTCCAGGAGGTGCAGGTAGAGCTGGCTCTCCAGGATGGCAGCATTCAATGGCAGTGCCTTGGCAAGATCTTCCTGCATGTCTTGGCACAGCATGCCTGCCAGGGTCACCAGCTCTGCTGGGGGCTGTAAGCAGCCCACATGATTCTTCAGCTGTGCTAGGAATCTCTGCATCCTCTCCATCACAGAGCTGGTTCTTCCCCTCTATCAACCTTCAGACCAAGTCTGTGTGATATGTGACCCTGAGGGCAGCAACATATGCACAGGAAACTAAGAGTAAACCTGAGAGAAGAGACCTACATCACACACACTCTAGAATTTCCTTCTAAACACCCTAGGTTGATGGTACAAAGCACTGACCTGAATGCTGTCTGTAACCATCCACCTGGGGACTGAGTTTCTCCTCTGTCCCCTGCACTTATCCACAGTTCCACTGGCCTGGCCATTTCCTTTCTCCTCACCCCTTCTCCTCCAAGGGCAAAACCTTTCCTCTCACTCTTGGTGTGGCTTCTCATTCACCAGAGGCCTTGGGCTGCCAGATGGGCAGCAAGGGTCCACCTGACTTCACATGCATACACCCTATTCACAGCAGAGACCCAGCTTGCCAGCACCAGTCCCACTAGTATGATAAACACATTTCATGGGTCAAACTCTCTTACTGCAGAGCACCCCAACAAGGGAGGAGCTCTCCTCCTGGGGCCCGGGGGAGTTTGCTGGGGATGAATTTTGAGACATAAGAACTTATTCACTGCCTAATTTGCTTCTGGGGAATACTCTCCTGAAAGTGAGGCCTGAATGTGTCCTTCTGGAGGCAGGGAATTCTGCCTATCTTTACTCCCTGGCTGTGGGTCTGGCTTGGTGAGGTTGTCCCTAGCAGGGACTAGACACACTCACATTTAATCCTTGTCCCCTAGTCCCTTGACTGAAAGGAGCTTCAAAGTTTCCAGGGTGGGGGGCAGAGCCTTCTCAGGACCTAGATTTCCTCCAGCACCCCACCATCAGCTGTTGGGGAGGACAGGGCTGGGTGCAGATTGGATGGGAACCTTAATGGAGAAAAGAAAACAGCTACTTTTTCTAAGGGAATGTGCAGCAAAGAGGGGCTGGGTGGAGGCAGGTGGGTTGTTTAGCTTCCTGAGTGCAACAGACTCTGCCATGTGCTCCTACCTTTTGGGATGCTTTGCACTGGGAAGCAAGGCCAGGCACCAGCACCATATCTACACATGGAGAAGGTTCTGCTCTTCATGCTTTAGACCCAACTCCCAAGCCCATAGAGATTCCCACTCAGAGGCTCCTGATGCAGTGTCCCATTGGCCCCAACCCACATGCTAGACCACCCATCCACCCATGGAACTTCTGAAACCTAACCCCCACCCACCTCCACTGGTAGACCCAGTCACACACACCCCACAGGCAAAGAGGCACCAGATGGGAAGCACTGAATTCAGATGCTACCAAGCTGCATCCAATCCACACAGACTTGGAGACCTGGGTCCAGGATGTGGGAGGAGAAAGAGGAAATCATGATGTGAGCAATCCCCGCTCCAGACGCCTTGAACAGAGGCAAAGTTGGACTGGTACTTCTACCCTCCTGCAGGCTGTAAGGTGGGTTTGCCTCCACCAAGACCTGAGGACTGATTTGCATGGGGTGCACTCAGGGGTTGCATACTTTGGATGTGTTTGATGGAGTGAATCTGAAGTCCTGAGACTTGGGCACCTGGATCATGTGAAGGACAGGTGTCAAAACCGTGGGCGGCAGAGGTAGACCAGTAGAATGCACAATCAGGATGCAATCCCTGAACCTGATGAATGATCACTAAATACACCATGGTTTTGAGGAACAGCTGCTGGAAGCTTGTTATAATTAGGTTAGTGTTACTGTTGCAATGGTACAGCCATGGTACAGCAAAATGATGTGTTCTAGGACAGCAATAGGCACTGCAACCACACTAAAATAATTTAGATATCAAGAGGTAAATTACTTAGCTCATATCATTACACTTTGGCTGCCCATGGGAAATACAATTATTTTGTTTTAGTATTTCTATTAGTCATTTTCATTTTCTTCTGTTTGTTCTGTGCATTTTCTTATTTTTATGAAATGACATTTTTCTGTTGTTCTATTTTTAGGTTTAGTTTCAAGACATGGAAAAAGAAAATAGGACTGTATATTTGGGAGAGGCAGTCCTGACTGACCCAGCCTGTGAGACTGGAGTGACCCTGACTTAGTGAAGGACAGGTGTTGAATCAGAGTCAGTGGACTTCTCTCTTGCTCATGAGGAAGACTGTCCAAGGAAACATTCACCTACCAGTTGCCTTTAAGCATGAATAAATTTACAAGCTAAACCATCCAACCACCTATATTAAATTCAAAAGAGCTTAATGCATTTTATTATTCAAATTCATTGATATAAAATCAGTTACTTTTTTGTTTACCATTCTCTAAACAGCCAATTTATGCCTAAGTAAGAGGTTACTGTTTATAAACATTGGTTTTGTTTGACCAGTCCATCCTATCTCTGAGCTGATGTGAAAACACTTCCCAGAGGCCTTGCATGCTTGACCTTCCTTGAATGTGGCCTCCAAATTCTGTGATCATCTTTTGTTTCTAGGTGGGGGATTGTGTTATTTATCTGGCCCCAAACTCCAGGGCTTAGGGAATCCTCCTGCCTCTGTTACTGAAGGAATCATTGCTTCCACTCAGCAGAGAATTGTAGAATAGGACACAAATGTAACAAACATGCAGCACATTCATAGCAATTATTAACTATTCCTGAAGCCTCTATAACCTTAGTATTTTCTGGGTCCAGGGAGGGGTAGTGGGATTAGGTATTGAATTATTTGATTGAATTATTTGTTTGTTTTTATCAGATCCAGGATTTTTTTTTACTGGTTATAGACAAAAGACTTCACATCTGGCATGTTCCACTTATGACAAATTTTTCATTTGAGAATATTTTTCCTTCAAACTAAGCAAAAATTCTGCCTTCTATGCACTGAGTCTGCAAGTGGCTTTACACTAGATGACATGGCAAACTGAAGTCTAAGCCTGAGTTGTGGTTTCCTGAATGTGCATCTTCCCCTAAGAGCTTGCTCTGCCTTATGTGGTGCAGGAATGACAAAACACACATTTACATGGCTTACCAGAATTAGAGCACATACTTTAGCAAACATCTGCAACTCTTTATGTAGTTTTTTCCCTCTACACATCATTTTTCTTCACACTGGATATCTGAGATTGAACTCTGTGCAATGAGCAGGACACTACAAGTACTGGGCATTAAGAAAGAAACAGCTTCCTCCTCTTCAAACATCAGTTTGTTTACCTTCTCAGATAAACAGCACAAAATAGAAGGTGCTTTCAAGACATTTACAGTGCTGGATTCTCATGTTCTTCCCAGATAAGCCTAATCTGTCAGGGATCCACATTTTCCAGACTGATGTTAATTCATATAAAGTATGTTCTAAGGTTGTGAAAGCAACTTTGATCATATGTATAACTCCTTATCTTGAATATTGGCTGTTACCCTAATAGCCAACATTTTATCTTCAACCCATTTGAATGTATTTCTCTAAAGGTTAAAGTATTAATTAGAATCATTCTGCTCTGGTTTATACTTGCTCCTCTTACCCCCATTTTCCCTCTTACACCATCTACTAAGACTCAAATTTTCCACATCCATTGATTTTTCTTTTTACTTTGGTGTATATGGTTGTTTTCAATCTTTTCTTTGTTGTGTCTCCCTCTTTTCATTAATCTTTCTCTTTTCCCCCTCTTAACCCCCATAGAATGTCATAGCAAATTTACTACAAGAAATAAATATTTTTTTTTTACCTATTCCAGTAATTTACTGTTAGTTTATGCCTGGATTAAAGTAACTGAATCAAAGAACTATATCATTTAGCATCAAAAACCAAATAAAACAACCAATAAATGGACAAATGAACATAACACACATATCTCAAAAGAAGAAATATTAAGGGTCAACAAATCTATGAAGACATTTTTAACATCCCTAGCAATTAGGGAAATGCAACTTAAAACCACATTGACATTTCTTCTCACTGATGTCAGAATGGTCATTATCAAGAATACAAATAAAACCAGGTGTTGTAGCACATGCCCATAATGCCAGCAGCTCAGGAGGCTGAGGCAGGAGGTTCATGAGTTTCAAGCCAGTATCAGCAACTTAGGGAGGCCCTAAGAAACTCAGCAAAACACTGTCTCCAAATGAAATATAAAAGGAGGCATGGAATTTTATTCAGTGGTAAAGCCCCTGGTTCAATCTCTGGCACTAAAAAAATGCAGATAATAATGAAATAACATGTGTTGGTGAGGGTGGGAGGCAAAAGTACATTAACATATTGTTGGTGAGACTGCAAATTAATGCAACCACTCTGAAAGGCAGTATGGGGATTCCTCAAAAATCTAGGAATAGGACACTTTCTTGTCAGGGAAGTATGCCCAGAGAGCTGGGACAAGACCAACCAGGCCCCGGCCCCCAGTATAGTGCCCATGCAACTGACCTTCTGTCAAAATGTGGAGATACTTCTGCCCACTAGCAGGAAATAGTCCCCACCTGGAATTCACCATCCCTAGAGGGGCAGCATACTTTTTGGTTCACTGCATTATCAAGTTCCTCCAAGATGTAGGCTACTGAAGACTAAGAGAGGGGAAGATATATGAACAATATGAGAAAACAAGGGAAGAAAGTGTCTAAAACAAGCCTAGATGCTACATCAATAAAATCCAATGATGGCATGGCAGAGGAAATATCTGAAAGGGAGTTCAGAAAGTACATAGTTAAAATGATCAGACAAACAAATGATGAGATAAGACAGCAAATGCAGACATTGAATGATTGCACTAATCAACAGTTAAAAGAGCAAATACAGGAAGAAAAGGATCATTTCTATAGAGATATAAAGATTCTGAAAAAAAAAACAATCAGAAATACTTGAAATGAATGAAAAAATCACCATAAAAAGCATAACCAATAGGATAGTGGAAATCAGAACCTCAAACATTGAAGATGAAATATGTAATCTTGAAAACAAAGTTGACCAAACAGAGAAGATGGTAAGAAATCATGAGCAGAATCTCCAAGAATTTTGGGATACCATGAAAAGACCAAATTTAAGAATTATTGGGATGGAGGAAGGCACACAGAAAAAAAACCACAGGAATGAACAATCTAGTCAATAAAATAATAACAGAAAATTTCCCAAATCTGAAGAATAAAATGTAAAATCGAATACAAGATGCTTATAGGACACCAAATGTACAAAATTACAAAAGACCCACACCAAGCCACATTATAATGAAGATACCTAACATGCATAATAAAGATAGAATTTTAAAGGCTGAGAGAGAAAAAAATCAAATTAAATTCAGGGGCAAATCAATATGGATATCAGCAGTTTTCTCAACCAAGACCCTAAAAGTTAGAAGGACCTGGAATAACATTTCTCAAGTTCTGAAAGAAAATGGATGCCAACCAAGATACTATACCAGCAAAACTAATATTCAGATTTGATAATGAAATAAAATTCTTCCATGATAAACAATAGCTAAAAGATTTACAAATAGAAACCAACACTACAGAATATTCTCAGAAAAATATTCCATGAGGAAAAAATGAAAAACAATGATGTAAGTCAGCAAAGGGAGGAACTTCCCTAAAGGAATAGCCAAATAAAGGAGAAACAAAGTCAAGTTAAAAACCAAAAATAAGCCAAAATGACCAGGAATACAAATCACATCTCAATAATAATCCTGAATATTAATGTCTTGAACTCATCAATCAAAAGTCACAGACTGGCAGATTGGATTAAAAGGAAAGACCCAACAATATGCTACTTGCAAGACACTCACCTCAAAGAAAAAATTACTCACAGACTAAAGGTGAAAGAATGGGAAAAAAACATACTATGACCATGGACTCAGGAAAAAAGTGGAGGTATCCATTCTTATATCAGATAAAGTGAACTTCAAGCCAAAGTTAGTCAGAAGGGATGAAAAAGGACATTTCAAACTGCTTAGAGGAAGCATAAATCAGCAAGACATAACAATCATAAATATTTATGCCCCAAACAATGCCTCATTCATGTACATCAAACAAATCCTTCTCTATTCCTGGAACCAAATAGACCACAACAGAATAATAGTAGGTGGCTTTAACACATCTCTCTCACCACTGGACAGATCATCCAAACAAACATTGAACAAAGAAACCATAGATCTCAATAACACAATCTATAATTTAGGCTTAACAGACATATATAGAATATTCCACACAACAATGAGTGAATACACTTTCTTCTCGGCAGTACATGGATCCTTCTTGAAAATAGACCATATATTATGCCACAAAGCTACTCTTAGCAAATACAAAAAGACATACTACATTGTATTCTATCACATCATAATGGAATGAAATCAGAAATAAATGGCATAATAAAAAACAGAAACTATTCCAACACCTAGAGATTAAATAATATGTTATTAAATGATACATGGATAAAAGAAGACATCAGGGGGAAATAAAAAATTCTTAGAGGTAAATAAGAAAAAAGATAAAACATATCAAAATCTCTGGGACACTATGAAAGCAGTACTAAGAGGAAAATTTATTGCATGCAGTGCATTCAATAAAAGAAGAAAAAGTCAACAAATCATTGAACTAACACTACAAATTAAAGCCCTAGAAAACGAAGAACAGATCAACACCAAAAGTAGTAGAAGAGAGGAAAAAAAATCAGAGCTGAATTCAATGAAATTGAAACAAGAAAAACAATTTTAAAAAATAAACAAAATAAAAACTTGGTTCTTTGAAAAAATAAAAAAAACATTGATAAATCCTTAGCCACAGTAACAAAGAAAAGAAGAGAGAAAATTTAAATTACTAAAATTTGGGATGAAAAGGGAAACATCACAATAGACATGATTGAAATAAAAAAACATAATTAGAAGCTCCTTTGAAAATCTATACTCCAACAAAATAGAAAATCTCAAAACATCAACCCGTTGTTTAGAAACACATGATCCACCCAAACTGAATTAGGAGGACATACACAATTTAAATAGATCAATTTCAAACAATGAAATAGAAGTCATCAAAAACCTACAAAGAAACTTCTGGGACCAGATGGATTCTCAGCTGAGTTCTACAGGACCTTCAAAGAACTCATTCCAATACTCCTCAAAGTATTCCATGAAATAGAAGGGGAAGGAACCCACTCACACTCATAATATGAAACTAATATCACCCTGATTCCCAAATCAAACAGAGACACACTAAGGAAAGAAAATTTCAGACAAATATCTCTAATAAACATAGATGCAAAAATCCTTAACAAAATTTTAGCAAATCACATACAAAAACTTATGAAAAAGATAGTGTACCACTATCAAGTGGGCTTTATCCCAGGGATGCAAGGTTGGTTCAACATCCAGAAATCAATAAATGTAGTTCACCATATCAGCAGACTTAAAGTTAAGAATCATATTATTATTTCAATAGATGCAGAAAAAGATTTGATAAAATACAGCACCCTTTCATGCTCAAAACTCTAGAAAAAATAGAAATAGTAGAAACATTCCTCAACATTTTAAAGGCTATCTATGCTAAGTCTATGGCCAATGTCATTCTAAATGGATAAAAATAAAAGCATTTCCCCTAAATATTGGAATAAGGCAGAGATGCCCTCTGTCACCACTTCTATTCAACATAATCCTTGAAATTCTAGCTGAGCAAATTACAGAAACCAAAAAAATTAAAGTTGTGCAAATAGGAAAAAAGAGCTCAAAATATCACTATTTGCTAATGGCATGATTCCATATTTAGAGGAACTAAAAATTTCCACCATAAAACTTCTAAAACTCACAAATAAATTCAGTAAAGTAGCAGGATATAAAATCAATGCTCATAAATCCAATGCATTTTTATTCATAAGTGATGAATCCTCTGAAAAAGAATTTAGAAAAACTACTCCATTCACAATATTCTCAAAAATCAAATAAATACTTGGGAAATAATCTAACAAAAGAGGTGAAAGACCTCTACAATGAAAACTACAGAACACTAAAGAATGAAATTAAAGAAAACATTACAAGATGAAAAGATCTTCCATGTTCTTGGATAGACAGAATTAATATGATCAAAATGGTCATACTAAGAAAGTGCTATACAAATTCAATGCAATTCCAATTAAAGTCCTAATGATGTACCTCATAGAAAAAGAAATGAATCATGAAAATCATTTGAAAAAATAAGAGACCCAGAATTGCTAAAGCATTCCTTAGCAGGAAGAATGAAGCAGGGGGTATCACAATACCAGAACTCCAACTGTAGTACAGAGCAATAGTAACAAAAATGGCATGATATTGGTATCAAAATAGATAAGTAGATAAATGGTACAGAATAGAGGACACAGAGACAAACCTAAATAAATACAAATATCTCATACTAGACAAAGGTGCCAAAAGCATACAATGGAGAAAACTTAACTTCTTCAAAAAATGGTGCTGGGAAAACTGGAAATCCATATTCAGCAGAATTAAATTAAACCCTTATCTCTCACCCAGCACAAAACTCAACTCAAAATGGATCAAGGACCTTGAAATCAAACTAGAGACCCTGCACCTTATAGAAGAAAAAGTAGGTCCAAAACTTCATCATGTTGGTTTAGGGTCAGATGTTCTTAACATGATTTCCAAAGCAGAAGAAATAAAAGCAAGAATAAATAATTGGGATAGATTCAAACTAAAAAACTTTTTCTCAGAGATCCAAGATGGTGGATGAGAGGGAGTCTGCATTCCTTGTTACTCCATTACTCGGGTTTCAAGCAGACAATATCAGTTTCTTGGTGAGGCAGTTTTTGCTGCTCATCAATCCCTTGATGCTTAACACATTTGTCTACTGTGATCACCTGCAGTCAGCCAGCATATTGATGCCTTTCAGAGCACAGATTGCTCACTGTCAGGTGCCTCTAATCCATCATTTGCCTGACAGTTGTCTGGAAGTTCCCTATCACAGTACCTGCAGGTTTGTTTACATGTGACTGCCATCATTTTGAGACAAGAGCCAGGCCCTGTAGGACCCCTAACCAGACTGACTGAGCCCTGTCTACAGGATCCTTCAGCCCAACCAATCACTCCCTGCCTCCAGGGACCCTCACATAGACTGACTGAACCCTGGCATGAGAACCCCCAGACTGACTGATTGCCTCCTGCCTATAGGATTATGCAACCAGTCCGATCACACCCCACCTCCAGGACCCCTGCCTGACCAACCACTCCCTGCCCCTTGGACCTCCAGCCAACCAAGCTCACACCCCAAACTGCAGTTCCCCATTTTTCAACACATTTGGAAGCCAGAGTGGCCATGTTAGATAATTCTAGAAGCTATAACTCTGATCTTTAGGTGGGGCAAATCCCATCCTGAGATGCCTGCAGGAGACTTGAAGCTCATTGTCAGATACTTCTCAGACAATAAAGACAAAATATTTAATCTTGAAAATAAAGTTGCTGTAATAGAGAAGATGGTAAGAAATCATGAACAGAATCTCCAAGAAATATGGGACATCATGAAAAGACCAAATTTAAGAATTATCGGGATTGAGGAAGGCACAGTTACAAACCAAAGGAATGAACAATCTATTCAAAGAAATAATATCAGAAAATTTCCCAAATCTGAAGAATGAAATGGAAGATCAAATACAAGAGGCTTACAGAACATCAAATACACAAAATTACAACAGATCCACACCAAGGCATTTTATAATGAAAATGACTAATGTACAAAATAAAGATAGGATTTTGAAGGCTGCAAGAGAAAAGCAACAGATTATATATAGGGGGAAACCAATGTGGATATCAGCAGATTTCTCAGCCCAGACTCTAAAAGCTAGTAGGGCCTAGAACAACATATTAGACCTGAGACCCTTCACTAAATAGAAGAAAAAGTAGGCTTGAATCTCCATCATGTTGGTTTAAGATCAGACTTCCTTAACAAGACCACCATAGCACAAGAAATCAAAGCAAGAATCAATAAATGGAATAGATTCAACTAGAAAGTTTTTTCTAAGCCCAGGAAACAATCAATAATGTGAAAAGAGAGCTTACATAGTGAGAGAAAATCTTTTCCACACACACTTCAGAGAGAGCAATCATCTCCAAAGTTTACAAAAAAATTCAAAAACTTTACACCCAAAATACAAAGAACCCAATCAATAAATGGGTTAAGGAAATGGGCAGACACTTCACAGAAGAAGATATGCAGGTGATAAACAAATATATTAAAAAGTGCTCATCATCCCTGGTAATTAGAGAAGTGCAAAGCAAAACCACTTAAGATTTTATCTAACTCTAATTAGAATGGCTATTATCAAGAACATAAGCAATAATAAGTGTTGGCTTGAATGTGGGTAAAAAGCACACAGATATATTGCTGGTGGAGTTGCAAATTGGTGTAGCCACTCTGGAAAGCAGTATGGGGATTTCTTAGAAAGCTTGGAATGGACCCACCATTTGACCCAGCTATACCATTCCTCAGTTTATACCCAAAGGATTTAAAATCAGCATACTACAGTGATGCAGCTACATCAATGTTCATAGCAGCTCACTTCACAATAGCTAGTTTGTGGAACAAACCTAGATACCCTTCTATTAACGAATGGATAAATAAAATGTGGTATATATACATGATGGAATATTACTCAGCCATAAAGAATAGTAAAATTATGGCATTTGCTGGTAAATGAATAAAGTTGGAAAATATCACGCTAAGCAAAATAGGTCAAGCCCAAAAAACCAAAGGTTGATTGTTTTCTGACAAGTGCATGACAATATATAAGGAGGGTGGTTGATGGTGGAAAGAGAAAAATGAAGGAACTTTGGATGGTGTAGAGGAAAAAGGGATTGGAGAGGGTGGGAATGGAAAAACAGTAGAATGAAACAGACAGTATTACCCTATATATATGTATGATTACATGAAAGGCATGAATATACACTGTGTACAACCATAGAAATAAAAAGTTGTACCCCATTTGTGTACAACTAATCAAAGTGCAGTTCATAAAAATAAATATCAAAAAATTATACTCTAAAACAAAGAATAATTCTTGGGAGTTGAGAAGGAGGCGCTAATCAAATATGTGAATGTAAGTGAACTTACGGTAGGAGTATGCAAAATCTACATGATATATAAAGGATAGTAACCAAGAAGTGTTCTACTTAGTCCATTGACCTAAGGATTCTCAGCCTACCCCCACCAAAAACACAAAAAACATAATAAATGAATGAATGAAATGGAATAGACATGAATGAAATTTACACAGGACTTGATAATTTTCAACTGCTTCTGGGAAATAAACAGTCACTCTACGACTTCTCCATTCTGTGATCTTCTGTCTCTGCCGAGATGCTCCTAGGAGAGGCCTGTGGTTAGGGGTCTCTTGATGCAGGGAAGTTTCCTGACCTTGAAGCTTTTTAATCCCATCATGTGAGTGTTCTTCTTCCTGGAAGGAAGACCTGTGGACTCAGGAGGAGGCTCAGTTTTGCAAGGGTTTCCTTTGGACACCACCTTGGTCTCTAGTTTGTTACTCCTGCCTACATGGAAGGGAGCCTGGGGTTCTTGCATAGCATATATTCACCTTTCAGACCTCAGTTCACAAATCTCTTAATCTAGCTGTATGGTGGCACATGCTTTTCATCCCAGCTATGGGGAGGCTGAGGCTGGAGGATTGCAAGTTGGAGACAAGCTTTGGTAACTGAGCAAGACCCCATTTAAAAATGACAATTTAAAATGGGCATAAGAAACTAGATGGAATCTGCCATTCAGTAAAAAATCATCATCATCATCATCATCATCATCATCATCATCATCATCATCTGTGAAGCATTTCTCAGAGTTCCTTCCCCCCAAAACTGACCTCTGCTGTACTTCCTCCATGCCCTGCTGCACCTGGCTTTCCAGCATGGAGTACCTCGTCCTTGTGTTCCTTGTCCAGCAAGCCCAGCAGACCAAGGGTACCCCATCTCTGCACTCAGGCTTGCTGCAAGGGTGACATGCCCATAACAAAGTGTGACACAAATTAATAACAAGTTCAAAAGATGCAGTAAACCAGAATGAAGGAGGAAATGAAGTCTGATGGCAGAAAGCACTTCCCTCTATAGGCCCAGTGGTGTGTTAGACAACCAAAGGCCACCAGGAGCAGATAGCCTTCCTGAGAAGATGGCCTCTCACACAGAGCATGGTGAAGCTGACCCATTGACCCTAATCTGGAGACAGCAGGGTCCACATTCAGAAGAGGACCACATTCAGTGCCTAACATGCTGTACACTAATTAGTGCCCTGCTGCTGGCAGGCCTGTGCTACAGACTCACAGTGCTGTCTGTCCATGGGAGGGACAAAGTATACTCCACCTGGTAGCTACACAGCAACTTTACTCCCTCTCAGTAGGAAGTAGCTTGGAGATGTTGTTGCCCACTTTCCATAGAAAGGGAATATAGAAATTGACGGGGGGAAATTTAATGGGGTCACTTGATGCTTTAACTATATCCTGTATCACTTTGAAACTTACATTTTTTTCTTTTCCAACATTTTCCCTGAACTCCCTGATGCTTTATTTATTTATTTATTTATTTTTGTATCAGTGAATAAACCTATGAGCAATTAACCATGGATCCACACCCCCCATACATTTTTATGTTTTATTTAGACACTGGGTCTTACTGAGTTTCTTAGGGCCTAGCTTAGTTGCTGAGGCTGACTTTCAAATCTCAGTCCTCCTGCCTCAGCCTACAAAGTCACTGAAATTACAGGTGTGTGCCACCAAGCCCAGCTCTCCCTGATTTTTTCCCCTGATCTTTTCCCTAACCTTCTCCTTCCTGATCTCTTCCCTGGTCTTCTTTTCCCTAAACTTCCCTCCTCCCTGGTATTCTTTACTCTAAACTTCTCCCTGATCTTCTTTCCCCTAAACTTCAACCTGACCTATTCCCAGATCTTCTTTTTCCTCGACTTCTGCTGACTGATCTTTTTTGTCTGATTTTCTTCCTGATCTCTCTCTATTATCGCATTTTCTCTGAATAACCTCTTAAAAATGCCCCTGTTCACCGTGATGGGCAGCATAACAATCATTCAGTTCCTAGAACCTTGATTATTTCTGAGTTGAATTTTGTACAGGATGAGAGATAGGGATTTAATTTTATTTCTCTTCATATGAATTTTCAGTTTTGTCAGCACCATTTGTTGCAAACATTATGTTGCAAACATTTTCTCAATTGTAAGTTTTTGGCACCTTTGTCTAGTATGAGATAACTGTACATATGTGGTTATTTCTCTGTGCCTTCTATCCTGTACCATTGGTCTACCTGTCTATTTTGGTGCCAATATCATGCCATTTTTGTTACTATTGCTCTGTAGGTCTGTATTGTGATCCCTCCTGCTTCCTCAATCTTGGTAAGGAGTGCTTTGGTTGGTCCTAAGTGGATATGATTAAGATTTGGCCCTACTTATTCTTCTATTAGGTACAGGGTCTCTGGTATAATTCCTAGGTCTTGATCCATTCTGAGTTGAGTTATGTGCAAGGTGAGATACAGGATTTAGTTTTATTTTTCTGTATAAGAATTTCCAGTTTTTCCAGCACCTTTTGTTAAAGAGGCTATATTTTCACCATTGTATGTATTTGGCTCCTTTGTGTATTATGAGATAACTGTATTTATGTGCATTTTTCTTCGTGTCTTTTATTCTGTATATTGGTATACCTGCCTATTTTGGTGATTATAACCTGTCTTTTCTGTTATTATTGTTCTGTAGTATAGTTCGAAATCTGGTATTTTGATACCTCCTTCTATTTTCTTCTTGCTAAGAATTGCTCAACTAGAGTTTCAAGGACAATATTGAATTGAAGTGATGAAAAAGGGCATTCCTTTCTTGTCCCAGTTTTTAGAGGAAATACTTTCAGTTTTTCTCCATTTAGAATGATGTTGGCTGTGGGTTTAGCATAGAAAGCCTTTACAATGTTGAGGTATGTTCCTACTATCCCAATTTTTTCTAGCATTTTCAGTATGAAGGGGTGTTGGATTTTATGAAATGCTTTTGCTGCTGCTATTGAAATAATCATATGATTCTTAACTTTAAGTCCATTGATATTATTAATTTCATTTATTGATTTATTGAACCTTTCATCCATTGGATGAATCCACTTTGATCATGGTGCACTATTCTTTTAATATGATTTGAATGTGATTTTATGGATTTTTGTTAAGAATTTTTGCATGTGTGTTCATCAGGGATATTGGTCTGAAATTTTCTCTCCTTGTATGTCTTTGTGTGGTTTGAGATCAGGGTAATACTAGCTTCATAGAATGAGTTTGAAAGGATTAGTTCTTATTCCATTGAATAAAATGTTTGAGGAGTATTGGTATTATCTTCTTTGAAGGTCTTGAAGAATTTGGCTGAGAGTCTGTCCACATTTCTTATGGAGGAAGGCAGCCAGACCCATACTGAACTTCAGGAAAATGAGAAGAACTTATGCATTAGGTTACTGAGGCATAGATAGGGTTTTGTCAGATAGAGCATGTACTTATAATTGTGCTAATTATCTCATGTAAGATCACTTCAACTGATTAACTCTCAAGGCCTGATGCCAAATCACGGTTAGAAGTACTTGCATTCATCACAAACTGTTGGCCAAGAAGAGTGCTCCCTCAGGGGCCATTTTTTGACCTTGGAGTTGTTGAAAATATCAGAGAAATTGAGCTCAAGACACTCTTTATAGAACTGGTACCCAAGATAGTACAAGGAGCATTTCTGCAACTATATAAATGATACCTTGAAACAGAAATTTCAGCAATCCACTAAATGAGAGGTTTTATATTTACTTACTTGCTTTGCTTAAGTTTCAGATTTCAGCATACACATCTCTGTCTACTCTTATGCAGTGCTCACACAAGCCAATTTTTTTCCAGGTGCATAGTTACCCATCCATGCCATTTAAACACTTCTGCAGTAAAAGAAAGGAGGAAGCACTTGACTGCTCATCACTGACTATCTGCCAATGTGATCACGAGGAATAAAGAATCCCCCTTGGCAGAAAAACTGGAGATGCTTGCTATTTGATATACTGGCTACAGTGTTGTGACCCTTAGAAACAACACTGTAACAGGAATACTGATAACACTGAAATAAGTAAATATATAAAGTTCTCTCTATAGCTCCAAACTTATATTTGCCACAGAGAAATAAAAAATGCATTAGATGACTGTGTCAGGGCTGGAGTCTCCTTCAATGTAACTGATATCCATACAATTAGGAAAGTGAAGCTTGACATGTTCTCTTTTATTCAAGAATTGATCCATTCGTAGTAGTGTTAACATCATCTGTCTAAAACTAATTGGCTAGAAAGCAAAACAAACTCTGGGACAAATGAAGAAATGAAACTTTTGAAAGCACATTTATCTCAAAAACAAACATTCAAGGTGAAAGTGAAAAGTACTTGGGAGAGTTTTAGGTTTACAATAAAACTTTGATATTTTAGAATTGTTTTATACCAGAAATGTCAAGAATTTTTCACAAGTTACAAAATGTGCTCAATGAGAAAGATCAAGTTGCTATTTTTTCAAAATGGGCATTTTAAATTATTCCTGTGCATCTGCAAAATCTCATCATTGTTTCATAAAGGACACCAGTTCCAAAGAGATCTTGGTGCCATAAAATAGACAACTGGAGGAACATCCTGGAGTTATTTATGATGTCATAAGAGTGTGACAGTATGTGTGGGGGGGTGAAGGTTTCTACACCAAAACCCCAGCTGGGAGGTTGTCTGAAATATTTATCCTGTGGCATGTATCTCCAGGTTTATCTGTTATGGATATATACAACAAATTAACCTGCTGTAAGGCTCTCAGCCAGTCTTCTCACTTGGGAACAGGAAGTTCCAATTTCATTCTTTCTCTAACTCTGGGACCAGCTGCCACATGGATGGAGTCAGCTCTTTCCTGGACTCAGAAGGATGGTTCAGAAAATGAGAGACAATAATGCAAAAAGTTGCCCCATTCTACTCTGCTGATTTATGGATACTTAAAACTGAAAAGAGCTCTGCAGAGGGAGAAGTTACATCTCTTTCTCTACAATTATCTAATTATTGTGAACAAAATCTAGTAAATATACTGCACACTCTCTTTCAGTTATCATTAAATATTTTATCTCTGCTAGCAAAGTTACCATTTCTACTCAAAGTTTTCACTAAAAATATTTCACCTCTATCATTGTAGTTCATGCCTGGAGGTCTGTTGTTTGGTTTTTGCAAAAAATTTTTCAATTAGTTAGTGTCCAACACATTTTTATGGAGGTATTTTTGCCATGCCCTGAATAAATATACAATGAATAATTGATGATCTGCTTCCTGTTCTTTTGGGTATTATATTTTCATGTGATTTTTATATTTTATATGAGTGTGGGAAAATTACAGATGTTTAATTAGTACACTGACAAGAGTGTATTTGATTAGCACTGTGGAGAAAATAGGGTATAATGTAAATAAATGACAGAGGGTATTTAGGGATAGCCAGGGTAAAAATTACTCTAGGTAGCAAGCAGTTTACCACTCAGGAAGTGGGAGGAAAAACTGTATATCAAATTGTCCCTCAATATAATATTTTAAAACTAACCATCTCCTGTACCTTGTCTGAATCAGGAATTGGGAGTTTCTAGCAGGGTGTTTCTGGATCAAGGGGCAACCTGAGGTTGTAGTTATTTCAAGGATCAACTCATGGATGTACTTCAAATTCATGGGTAAGTGTGCTAGAACCTCATATCCTCAGTGGCTACTGGGGAGGCATTTTAATTCCTTCCATGTGAGCCTCTGCACAGTTCTTCTTGTAACATGGTAGGGTCACTTTCTTTATAGTGAAACATCTTTCTGAAGCAATGTACCACCATCTCTGATGTGTGCTCTTGGTTAGACAAACTTCAGTATGGCCTGGAAGGATGCACAGAAGATGGAAATATCAGGAAGCAAGTGTCATTTAGGACTTCGAAGTTTCAAACTTCAAAGGGTTTGAAAACTTTGAAGTTTGCAACCACAATGACTATCATAAGAAACTTGGATTTTATTTTGCAGAATTGTCATTGGAATGTGCTATAATTCATATTTTAAAACATTTATTCAAGTTAGAAAATAATATCTACTCAATCTACTCAAATTTATTCAAGTTGGAGGGTGCTCAAAAGAAAAGCAGATAGACACAAGGTTATTGTCATTGTAACAGTAAGAGAACAAGATCTATAGCTGGGTACATAATATTTACAGATATTTGGATAAAGACATATTTGGAATATATTTTAGGTATTCCTAAGAGCATTCAATTGTTTTCCACACTAAATGTCAATGCAGATAACACCTACCCTTGTTATTTATCAAACATCAAATAAGAGTATTTTCAAAACTCTGCACAATTAGAATTTAATCACTAGAGAATAGTAAATGCTTTAATTTTAATATCTATACCCTCACACTAAAATTGAGCCATGGTATAAATAAGTTACATGTAGGGATAAGTCAAAATTTGGAAAAATGTTATAATTAATATGAATGGTGTTAATACAAAGAAAATTAGCATTTATTAAGATCTTGTGGTATGTTAGGCATTAGTTTAAAGACATTAATCATTAAAACTATTCAAAGCAATTATTTTCCTAATTATATAAAAAATATGTTATTCAGAGAAATGAAGTGACTTCTAGATTACCAATATAGCAGTTAGTTGAATCCACATTTGAAACTCAAAGTAGAGCAATTTGCTTTCATGTGGTAAAACACGAAAGGAGGCATTTATGAAAGCCTGAGGGAGAAAAATGACTCTAAAACATAAGATAAACTTTAATTTAAAAGTTATTTTGTCATGTTATCTGACCATAATTGAGCTCAGACATTAAAAATGTTATCAAATGGAAATCACTGACTCACCTAAATCACCTTCACCTGACCCAGAACAGAGTCAATACTGGCAACTTCCATCAAACCCAGAGTAAGTAGCTTCTTAGTGTGGCAGTATTTGAAGATACAGGTACTGAATATACTGCAGTTAATTTTTCTAAAGCAGCTAGCAGCAAAACGAGTTCACTCATGCATTTCCAAGATCCCACCAAAGAAAAGTATTAATAATATTTTAAGAGCAAACTTCTGTGAAAAAAGATGCAACCTAGCAGGCTTGGTAAAGTTTAGGTGGGAAATTCAGAATTAGTTTGGAAATTTCTTGCACAAGAGATTGCATCTCTATTTTCAAAAGGTCATTTGAAATCAGCAGATTCTCCTTCCCTATTTAACAGCTCACCTCTGTTTTCTAAATAGACATGAACAGAGGGAGAAACAGTGAACTGGCAAAGCTGCGGATGCTGAAAGTTTTGCTCCAGGGATTACCCAACACCCACTTGGGATTGGGAACCAGGCCTTTGGGGACATGGAGGACAGGACCCAGGGGAGAGGACTAAAAAGGTGGGTCGCTATGACTGGCACTTGACATTTTAAGTCCACTGAATGTTAGTCATCCTTAGATAACAAGTAGGCGGTGCTGAGACTCATACACTAATCAACCCACCATTAATCAGAGTAATGGGATGAGTCTCCAGCATTCTTTGATGGAGCAGAGGGTACAGTTGCAGCTTTAGAAGTTTTTAATGGCTTTGATTAAGGAAAACAAAAGCAGCAACATGGCGTACACTCAGTAGCTCATTTTTCACCTCATGGATGACTTGTGGATTAAAGGCACAACACATTAATCCACCCATGGCCTCCAGACCTACCGAAGCTCCATCCTGACCCAGTGACTCCAAGGAAAAGGCAGGGATCCAGAAACTCATGCTCACCAAGTTCCTGGTGTTATACCTCAGAGCCCAACCCAGATGGAGAGTCCACCAAGCCTACACCCACCCTATGCCACTTGGATAGCACCATGCCCTGTAACCCCCACCCCATCCACTGAGCCTGGTCCACAAACAGCCCAGTGCCCCATGGTGACATGAGTGTCAAGCATACACCAACTTTCCGAGGGCACCCACAACAATAGCAGTTGAAACACCAGCAGAGCCCAACATCTGCCACCACTGGGGCTGAATTTTGCCACCCACCACCTAGCACCAGTGTCCCAGGTGTTGGCACAGGGTCATGGCCAGGAGGGTCCCTGAAGCCTTACCAGTCTGCTAGTTCAGAGTGCACTGTGCCACATCAAACTACCAAGGGCCCTGTATCCTGGCACTGGAGTAGGCAGGGATGAAGTGGTTCCTCTGCAGTAGGTCATGTTGCCTGGCCAGTCCTGGTGGCCACCCCTGCCACACCTGTGCCCTGACCAGCACTGAGAAGAAAGAGCACTGGATTGCTGTCACCTCTACCTGGGCAGTGGCCACAGCTCCCCATTAAGGGCCCCTTCACACATGCCACCTGTGCCTGAAGCAGATGACCCAGAGAGGCGGTTCCCATCTGGATTCACCCCCTCCCACTCTCCTGCTGATCTTGCAGCTTCTCACACAGACTTGGACCCTAGGGAACTGGGGTGGACACTGCAAACAGCTGCATCTCAGTACTCACTCAGGGAGGGGCTTGCAGGACTGACTTTCATGGACACGGTGCCCCCAGGTGCTGTGGGCCAGGTGGGACCAGAGCAGGTAAGGCAAGGGGAGGGAATACTGTGGATCTTGGACCCAGGGCATGTGGGTTTGCCCTGACATGTACCCAGGGAAGTGCCCTGCACCCATCTGCAGTTTCTGTGCTTGGTAGTGACATGCCAAGTTGGTGTAACATTTAATGAGAAGTTAATGCAATTTTTTTTTATTCCAAGCAACAAGAGGCACCATAGGGCTCAACCTCACCTGTGGAGAGTGGTGACAGAAGATGGGAGAGCAGTGACTGAGATTGGGTGTCTCTAAAACCTCAGCTGTGGCATGCTCAGAGCCTGGGGATGTTTCTATGCAAGGGCACAGGATGCTTAGCTGCTGTGGCAATGCCTTGCATGAGCAGGCTTTGTGCAAGAGTCCTATTAGCTCTGACCTTGATCTCAGGCACACAACTACAGGAAAGGAAGGAATTTTTATGCTAGACAACCACAAAATTTCACCAGCTCTGCTTCCAGGTTCCTGACTGTCTTACATTAACATTTGGCAATGTACTTTGTTAAGAGCTACACAAAGCTCCTCTCATTGACCTTTCCAACTGTGGATTACAACAACAGAAAAACAAGGTAGGATGACCTAATTTCTGTGTCTTTCCTGAATATAAAGAATTGCATAGTCTTTAACCTGATATTGTGATATATATAAATAAAGATTCCTGGCATAACTCTTTAGATCTGCATCTCCATCAGAGAGCAGAGCTCTACCTGATCCCAGTTTAATCTTCAAGGTCTGTGTCTGTGAATATTTATTTTCCAACCCCCCTTCAGCCTTTGACAGACCAGAGAGTTTTAGTTGTACCCACCCAAGTTTCCGGGAGTGGACATGACTTTGATAAACCTTTTTGCATTTGTAAAAATCTTTGTCATCTTCAGAAGGGCAGTAAGATTTAAAAAAAGGGGAACTGCAAAAAAAAAAAAAGCCCAATCAGAAATGTCCAATGTGTCATAAAGATTTCATTGGGCTTATCAATGCAGATATAAAACAGACATGTCGGGAAACCCAATTATGGGTCACCTCCTTATCAAAGGTCAAAGGAAGAGGAACCTTTCTCATCTGCAGATGCAGATGTCTCCTTCAGAGATGTTTCCAGTTCAAACAGAAGATCCTTCCACAAACACTTTCATACTACTAGAGGGATTAGATTTGATTACTACTGAGGATGCTCAAATATATCTCCCTGGGGAAGTTTATAAAATTCTTACCCAAACTCAAGGACCTCTACCAAAAGGTAACTTTGGTTCAATTTTGTCCCACTCTCACAGTGCTAAAGAAGGAAAATATGTAATTTCTGAAGTGAATGATTCTGATTACACTGGTGTAATAAACATTCACGTTTGGTCTCATAGGCCTTAAATTCTCCCCAAAGGATCCTCCATAGCTCAATTAATTGTCATTCTTATATTACTACCCAACTACCCCTAAGTGAAAGAAGAAATACAGCATTTGGTTCCAGTAGTATGGGAGCTTGTTTACCTATTACTGAAAATAGATAAAAAGTAACCCTTTGTTTAAATGAGCAGTCAATCATGGGGCTATTGGACACCAGTGCTGACACCAATTATATGTGTCTCAATGTGGCCTTGTGCATGGCCCTTTCAGAGAGTAATCCTTTGGGGCATCAGAGGAAATAATAAAAAGGTGTCTAAAAGGTCTCTATGTTTGCAATGCTTCACCCCTTCCAATCCACAAGTTATTACTCACATTCAACCATATGTTATGTCTATTCACTTTCCTATAAGGGGCAATGACATCTTACACAAGTTATGAATGCCTATGGAATTGCCTTTTTTATAGTTGTCTCTGTGGAATAGACCACCTTCCCATGAAGGTGAAAGGTTACCACTCCTGTCTGGGTAGAACAATGGCCATTGTCTAAGGATAAGGTGGCAGCTGCAGAAATTCTCATTCAAGATCAGTTAAAATTGGGACACAGTGAACCTTCTACCAGTCCATAGCATACACCCATTTTTATCATAGACAAGTAATCAGGGAAATGGAGATTATTACAAGATTTAAGAGAAATTAATAAATGTATAAAAATATGGGTCCACTTCGATGATTTGATTGCCTAATCCTAATTTAATTCCTCAAGATTTTTCTTTATATTTAGTAGACTTAAAATTTTTTTAACTCTTCCTCTCTTTCCTGATGATCAAAAAAAAATTGCCTTCAGAGTTCCTGTTTGCAATCACATAACCTGCTGATAAATATCAGTAATAAGTTCTTCCTCAAGGTATGTTCAGTAGACCCACATTATATCAACATTTTATGAATAAGGCTCTTCAGTGTTTCTGACAATTATTCCTACATATTCTTGTTTATCATTACATGAATGATGTACTTATTATTGGGTCAATACTTACAGAACATACTTTAAATAAAATGCAGAACATTCTATTACAATCTGGCCTCTACATGGCCACAGAAAAAAATTAACAACTCCCTATTAACTAATAAGGATGTAAAATATTCCAATTTTATTCCATTTTTCATGTTGCAAAACTGATACTTTCTTCAAAATTCTTCTTAGTTCATTTACAGCAAATTTTAAGACATTTTAATTGGGCTCCACCATATATTTCTTTTCTTTTTTTTTTTTTTTTTTTTTTTGCGGTACTGGGGATCAAACTCAGGGCCTTGTGCTTGCAAGGCAAGCACTCTACCAGCTGAGCTATCTCCCCAGCCCTCCACCATATATTTCTTTAACTACTGATATGTGGTCACCTTTTCTTAGCAGCTGAGAAAACAACATAATCCCATCAGTTTTTCCAGTTAACTTCTTCACTCACTGCAGCTCTTCAGCATGTTAATGAGAAATTATTTACAGTTCTTATATCTCTAATAATCTTTACAGGAAAGCCTTATGCCTTTACTGCAGCTGTTGCCATTTATAATAAAACCTTGTATGTGATAGAGTGGTCATATTCTCCTCACTTTTCAGGAAAAAAAGTTCTACTTATGCTGATATATATATGTTCAATTGATCTCAGAGATTTGCCATCATATTTTATCTCTATCAAGAGCAGATATTCATGTAATTTATCTTACTTATAGAAAGACTTAACATTCACAGTATTTACAATTCATATTCTCAAGCCATCTTAACTAAATTTTAGCCCCTATTGCTTTTCACGCACCTCAGAATGAGTGCCTTTCCTTGTGTCAAGTGTCTCATGCTCCTTCTATAATCTCCTCCATTGTATTTTCCAGTGGGATTACTGTCTATATTGATGGAGAAAAACAACAGGGATCATTATCTATATTCACTGATAAAAAATGGACTGATTATTACACATTGCCTCAAGCTTCTCCTCAGTGAACAAAATTAGCTGCAATTATTTTGACTTTTGATATGTTTCCCACAACATTAAACATCACTACAGATTCTCAGTATATAGCCAAACTGATACCTCATATTTCCTCTGCAATTCAGTCACCTCATTTAGGCTCTAATGTGTTATCCCTGTTTACTACTCTTCAATCTCTTTTACAGGATTATACAGCTGTAGTATTTCCTCTTCATATATGTAGCCACACTAAGATTTATGGACATCTCACTGAAGGAAATGCTCATGCTGATGCTGCTATAAAATCACTTTATCCTCTCTTTTGAGATGCCATGGTATCACACAATTTTTCATCAAAATGTTAATTTTTTAATGAAAACCTTTTCTGTTTCCTTTCAACAGGCCCATATCATTGTTAATAATTGCTCTCATTTCAAACCCTATTGTTTCCCCACTTGGGAAACAGTAACCCCTCGAGGTTTATATTATAATACACTTAGGCAGATAAATATAACTCATTTTCCTCCTTTTCACCCCTATTTCTTTTTACATGTTACCACAGATACATCCCCAGGTCTTATATGGATCAGTGCACCTTGTTCAGAGATGGTCTCAGCCTGTATCTCTCATGTGCTCCTTTGTACTGCCACCATGGGCAAACCTTATTGTTTAAAAACTGAGAATGCCCCTACTTATACTTCTAGTTCCTTTGCTAACTTTTGCAATCAATGGAATATAATTCTACCCTGTGTTATTCCTCACAATCATAATGGGCAGGCTTTATTTGAACGTTCACATCACACACTTTAAATGTGCCTTTTAAAAGAAAACAAAAAAAGTAATATAGTCTTGTTCATGTTAGTAATGCTCTCTATATTGCCTTGTTCATAACAAATGATCTTAATGTACAGTATTAAGAAAATGCACATCATTGGTCCTCTGTCTTGGACAGGTACTTTTCGCCTAAGGAATTCCTACCAAATATTTAGGTAAAATGCCAAGTTCCACCAGATCCAATATTGCAGGACACTGAACCTTTAATTACATGTGCAAGAGGATAGGCTGCTGTTATTACTCCTACAGGTCCTGTCTGGATTTCTGCCAGATGTGTGAGATCCATCAATCATCATGAGTTGGCATCAAGGATATCTCAATGTGATTCCCAAATTCTATTTTGCTGTGGACCGTATTTCAAAGAATGAACATCCAATAAGAACAAGAGGTCCAAGAAACTCTCAGTCTTCTAATCATCTAGTAACTTGGGGGATATAAATATTTTAACAACATCTCAGCAATTTCTAGCCCAGATGGATTTAGAATATACTCTGGAAAAGTTGGTTACAGTTCTGTTTGCCAAACTTACCTAGAATTCCACAATTATACTATTATTGTTTTATTCCTGTGTGATTGTATCCTTGTTAGTGGTGCCCAACTACTTAGGAAAAAATGTTAATTCTTTTGAAATTTGTATCATCAATCTATTCTTGATAATATGGCAGCTATTGATTGCTTGCTGATGTCACATCATAAGAGATGCCAGAATTTAATAATTTGTGTTGTGTCCTTTTAACTAATAATAGTAACCCCATTTAGAGGTAATTGGATCATCTTGAGGACATTGTAAAGAAGGTGCAAAAAGAGGATGGAAGATGGGATTTTTTAGATTGGTTAACCTCATGGCTACCAAATTTTACATAGATCAAAGAACTTTTTATTGGAGAATATTTATTGATATTTGCCTTATTACACTGTGCTTATTTTTGCCAAGTTTGCCTTGCTTTCACTCTCAATCTTCCTTGAACAGAAGATAAGTCATGTTTATTCTAAAGGCCATAAAAAACAAAAATGAGAGTTGTAGGGATTTCATGTCAGTCAATGTACAGAGAAGCAAAAGTCCTTTCAGTTGAGCAAATGCCTCAGGACACAATAGGTGCTCTGTTTGAATGACTTAGAAATGCTCTGCAATTCCTTGGTCCTTGAGGTCTAGAGACATTATCTTATTATAATAACCATTGATCTTACTGGACTCCAAGAAGCAAGCAAGTAATGTGATCTGGACATGAAAAAAGATAACTGTAATATGTAACCTAGTGTAACTTAATATGACCCTGGAAAAGATAATAAACTGGACTGGCTTTCCCATGAGAGCTACTTCTTGCTCTTCACTAAACTGTATGTTTGCCTCTTTGCTAGCTCTCCTCTTAACCCAAATAACTGGACCCCAATTAACCTTTATACACCAACCTGCAAGTCTAAGCAGGAAAGAAAATGTGGGGAAGCTGAGGCCTGACAACAGCAGGCAAGTGATCTCCAGCACTGTTGGTGGTGCAAGCATGAGGTCACAGAAGCCACTCCTCAACATTCAGGTTGCCCAAGGCCCAGAGAACACCTCTGGGGAAAGAGACAAAGTGCATCCTCCAACTGGAGAAATGGAGCCTCCATGCCCTTCATACCCACCATGCCCTAAGTCTGCCCCTTCCACTTTGAATAGAGTTGCTCTCCCACCTTTGGCTCTCAGGGCACAGAAGCACTGGAAACCTACTGAGGCCATTTTCAGAGTGGAACAGATTGCAGTTGAATGATTGGGAGATCCCAGATATGACTTTCAGTCACTTACCTCACTCCATTGAATCTTGAGAGAAAGACCTGCAAATGTAACATGTGGCAGGTGGACATTGGATGAGGAATTTTTTTTTCCTGCCATGAAATATTAGTCCTGGGACCCCAGACACCGTGAGCCATCACCACTTCCCTTTGCCTGTTTATATTTACTGATATTATCTGGTTGAGTTGCTGAGGCATTCCATAATTTAGGAAAAATAGCTTTGCCCAGGAGAAATGACTTCCTCTACCTCCTCCATAAATGACATGGTAGGCAAGATTAATATTCTCCACTGGGTTGTGCCTTTTACCCAGATATCTCCAGATTAGAAAATTTCCAAGGAAAATGTCAGGAGGAGAAAGAGGAGTGAGGAAGGAATCAGCATATTGTGATTGGAATGGCTAGGGTTCCAGTTGTGAATGATCCCAGAAATCTCACTTTGTCCTGACAACCTGAGCATATTCTGATTTCCATATATGTCTGCCTCTCCACCTGTCCCCTGGCCTCCATGCTTACTGACATTATTTTCTGCTCACTGGTCAGCTACAACCCTTTTCCTCCTTCAATAGTCAGTGATAAACATTTCCTCTCATGACACATCCCTAGATTGTGGGTCTTGACGTGCACTAAAGGTTTCTTGCAGGATTGTTGTGAATAGAAAGATGAAGAATTCCTTCAAAATTCATTGGCTTTGTCTGGGGCTGGGTTTTCTGCAGAGAATTTGACAGAGTCAGTGTAGTAGAGGATCTAAACGGTACCTAAAAGGCCTCCTCTGGAGCTGAAGAAATAGCTTGTTTTGGAGAGCACTCACCTAGCAGGCACAAGGGCCAGGGTTCAAATCTCTGGCCCCTTGAATGGGGAAAAAAAAGAAAACCTCTGTTTTATATTCCAACCCTCCTTCATCTCAACTTTTTCTCCTCATTTTATTCACTGAATTTCCACAGTTGAACGAGTACCAGTTGGACATGCAAGCCTTTTCCAATCAGAATTTCAGCATGAAGCTTCAGTGAAAGTTAGCAGTGCTTCCCCAGTAACCTACATTTCTAAAGAGAACATGTTCCTTGACATGAGTCAACTCTCAGGAACTCATAGGTTAGATCATTCTCATGAGTAGGCTCATCGGGGTACATCATCAACAAGTTCTTGAAGAAGACAATGCTCACCAGGTTGCAATGGCAGTATCTTCAAAATGACAACTACACTAGTCTTTGGCAATTATCAGGCTTCTTGGGAACATTCCAGACTCCATGCAAGTGAAGTGGACTTGTACACATCATCACTTTCCATGTGAACCTCAATGTCATCTGGAAAAGCAAGAGGTGAGGACCAAAGATAGCCACCCTTGGCACTGGCTTCTCTCAGTCAGTTTTTCTTTGCATCAGATTGTAAGTGACTTGAAGTCAAATTGTCTGCTTTGGGGATGAATACATGTTAGCTCCTGCTGATATCATTCAAAACATAGCAGCATCTAATATTATCCAGTGGAGAAACTGAGGAAACATTGTCCATGGAACAGGGGGAATTTGCAACCTAGTCTTCCAGTATCTTTGGAGGTCTATTGTCAAGTGTTGTAAAGCCCTTTTATAGAATGTTGTTAATTTTGATGGAGGTACTGAAGAGATGCAGTGTAGAATTGGTGAAGGATATGATGTTCTCATATGCATCATGGTTCTGGGAATGAGTGGACTGTGCTTTGCAGGGTCAGGATTGACCCTGCAAATCAGAAGCATTATTTGAAAGAAGTTACACTGAAATAAAAAAGCAGAGACATTAGTCATGTGTTAAATGCTACAGAATATCTGTTATATTTTAGGGTGTCTTATGGATATTGCATTAGTCATAAAGGTCATAGGACAGCTAATTTATGAGTTTTAGATGCTACTATATGAATATTGTGTAGTATTAAAAGGCCACAACACAGCTATTTCTATAGCTTCATGCAGGGTGACTTCCTCCAGAAGATCACAAAGTGAACACACAGAATTAGAAACTCCCAATGAGATACCTGAAAGGCCCTGCCTCAATCAGGTGAGCACAGTCAGTACTAACATTACATTCCCCTTTTGGACCTTAGATGAGAGACATACTGTCCACATCTATGACCTGCCTCCCAAGACCCACAACCCAGGATAAATATGAATATTAAAAGTAAACCCCAATAGAGAATGATATAAAAAGTACTGAAAGGCCCTCCTCAACAAGAAAGGTTGGAGAAACTTTTCACACCCAAAAAGAAGTCTATAGGGATAGGAATTGAATGTCATTTGAGATTATGGATGGGGTCCTGGAACAGGAAGAGGCAGAACTGAGAATCCAAAGGAAATGTAACTGCACTTAGTGATAGCACACTAGTGCTTGTTCTTCATGACACCTTTTCTAGGATGTTAACCCATCTGAGACAGTGCACATAAATCATATCAATACAAAAATGAGAATGAGGCTACCTGGGAAATCTCTGCACTTTCTTTGCAATTTCTTTTTAAAGATAAAAACTACTCAAAAATAAATCCTTAAGACATGGTTATGTTTTCAAACACTTGGTTGTTTATACAATTATAATTGCTGATAAGTGACATTCTAACTAGTTGTGTATTTTACTATTAACACAAAAATTATTTTAACAGAAAATTAAACCATTTTATCTAATATATAATTCAAGATAGCACCACTTTTATAGGTTTTTTGTTGAAATAAAAACACAAATATGTCAACTTATATTTTTATGCAGTCAATAGGTACTAGGTGTGGCTTCTAAAAACTTGACCACTTGCACTAGAGGAAAAAATAATATTTTAGAGACTATTTCAACTAATGACTAAACTTCCTCAAAAGAGGGACATTCACTGTGACTGGGTCACTTATCCCAAAGAATCATTATCTATTTTTTTATTTCTATTCATACTTTTTTATTTTTATTTTTATTATTATTGTATACAAATGGGATACTCATTGTTTCTCTATTTGTACATGGAGTCAAGGTATACCATTTGTGTAATCATATGTTTACATAGGGCAATGATGTTTGATTCATTATTTTTTTCCCTTCCCCCCACCCCTCCCACCCCTCTTTTCCCTCTATACAGTCCTTCTTTCCTTCATTTTTACCACACTCCTTATCCCTAACCCTAAACCTAACCCTAAACCTAATGCTAACCCCTTGCACCCCCCATTATATGTCCTCATCCGCTTATCAGCGAGATCATTCGTCCTTTAGTTTTTTGAGGTTGGCTTATCTCACTTAGCATGATATTCTCCAATTTCATCCATTTGCCTGCAAATGCCATAATTTTATCATTCTTCATTGTGGAGTAATATTCCATTGTATATATATGCCACAGTTTCTTTATCCATGCCCTAGAAGGGCATCTAGGTTGGTTCCACAATCTGGCTATGGTGAATTGAGCAGCAATGAACATTGATGTGGCTGTATCTCTGTAGTACGTTTCATTTTCTCTCTTACCCTGTAGGGAGACACTGTGTTTGCTTCATAAACCCTCTTATGTCAATTTCCATGTCCAGTGTGGTTTTTGTGGGTTTCTTACATTGGTGCTATGACTTGGATGGGCTCTTCCACTGTCTCTTAAGGAAGTGGAACCCCATCTGACACCCCAGTGCCCCCCAGAAACAGCCTCACATTCCATTCTGCCTGGATGCTCTGCTGTCCTCTGCATCCATCACCAGACTTCAGATTGGTGAGTCCCCCAGGTGGATTCCCCTAGGCCAATTTCAACACTCCTCTGTCAACCTGAGAAGGGACCATTGAGGATTCAGAACCCTTGAGGTGGCTGAGGAGTGGTGGCATCGCCAGTCAAGATTTTCATAGTTTTGGCTGGCCCCCTTAGTTTATCTTAGTTTATCTGCTGGGTGGGGTCCTGATGTTATGATGGAGATTCTCTCTCAGGTTTGAGGCTCATCTTCATGCTCACACTTGTACTTGCCCTCAAAAACCCTAATGTCAGGTTCTCAACCCTCCTCAGCTTTTGTCTGGCCCCACATTGATGCTTGTGTGACAACACCATCGATGTGCTGCCTCCTCATCTCCAGTTGACTACTCTGGCCTCGGGATGCTCTGGCCACAGACTTGGTTGTATCAGTCTCCACCATGGGATCTGGGTCCCCTATTCCAGCAGATTCACCCCTGGGATGTCTGTTAAAAAACTTTAGAACCCTTCTCCTGACCCCCAGTTTAAAGTCATCAAAAATTAATGATATTTGGCCACAGTACCCTTTAGATAATCAATCCAAAATGGCCACTTAATTGCACACAGCTTCTGTGAGCCAGCAGGCAGATAGAAAGGGATTCTTTATCTTCAAGTCTCTTATTTCTAGCTTCTTGGCTCTTCCTGCAAACTTGAACATTTCCTTTTAGCTTCTTCTACCCCTTTTAACCCTTCCTCCTCCTCCAAGTTTCATTCAGTTCTGTTTCTGCTTCCATTCCCCAGCCCAGCCAACCTAGTCCTCCTGCCACAAGGTCCTGCATATGGCAGTGTGGAGGGAGTAACCAGCCCAACAATCAGTGGCATGTCCCAGTAAGGAGTATGATATAGGAGCCCAATTCCTCAAAAGTAGTGGGAGATAATGTTTCACAATTTTCTGCATCCAATCCTGAATTGGTTACTAACCAGGATAAAGGTCTAAAATGTCCTAGGTATCAAGTTTCTGTGAGCCTATTAGCTCCTTTCAGATCTCAGTCAAGACTTACATTGAAATGTAAATGGAGGAAGCTAGAATGCTCAGTGGGAGACCAGTCTCAAACCCAAGGAAAAAAAAGTCCATTTTAAATTTCTCCTGGGCTGCAACACAGAATACTTTATCTCTCCCTTTTACCTCTTCTCTCTGCCCTTCTCCTTCTCACTTTCTCATGGTATAATTAATGGCCATTATTATTTTTCTACTAGGACTTTAGTTTTTCTTAAATGCTATATTTTGAGCTCACAATTTTGATCCTACATACCTAGGTTAATGGTATTTTGATCAGTTCTTTTTATCCAATTCTAGAGTTATTTGTAAACATCTTTTACATTGCAATGGAGATAAACATTACAAGGTCTTTGCTTTTGTGTTAAATATAAGCACACATAAAATTAAAATTTTAAAAAATGGATCCAAATACTTTAAATTCATGTGATTTAAAAAGGTTCAATTTAAATTGGGTAAACTAATAGAAGTAAAAAGTCTTTAAAATTAACTCACAAATCTCTAGGTGGTCAAACTAATAAAATGTTGATGTTTATAAAATTCTAACATCAATTTTTCTAGGACTTCTCTTCAACAGGAAAGAGACTGCAAATACTTTTGGTAAACTTGTCTGATATCTTGGTTTTTCTACAATAAAATGAGTGAACTAGAGTTGACATGAATGGGATTACTCAAACATGTTTGTTAGAGACATCTGATTAATTTACAAAGTTATTCCATGGAGTAACATACTTAAACCTTATTCTTTGTATATTAAATGTGTTCATATTTTTCAGGTATAAAAGCTCTCTCAAACTTTCTTTAATTCATGTTTTAGATATAATATTAAATTGTGTTAAGTAGTGTTCACTTAGACTCAGGAGTCAATATATGTAAACTTCTTAATATGACATTTAAGAAAGAATGTAATGTGCAGCAGCAAAAATGGGATAGCAGTGACTGAGATTGGGGTCACTGACCTCATTACTGTGGCATGCCTGGTGCCTGGGAGTGTTCCTGTGCAGGGGCACAAGATGCCTAACTGGGGGGTGTATACCTCTATGAGAGAAGTACTGTTGTGGCAGTACCCTCCCTGGGGAGGCTCTATACAGGAGTCCTATCAGCTCTGACATTGATCTCAGGCACACAGTTCTTGGGAAGGAAGGAATTATTTTGCTAGATAACCAGTGTTTCATCAGCTCCCTTCCCTGGTTCCTGTACACCTTACAGTAACTTTGGACAGTGGAATTCCTTGAGAGCTACACAGAATTCCTGACATTGCACTTTGCAGTTTTGAAAAAAAGTTATGTAGATGTCCTAGTCTCTGTAACTTTCCTGAAAATGAAGAATAATGCTTACATACATATATAAAAATTGCTGACATAACTCTTTAGATCTGCATTTCCATCAGAGAAAAGAGCTCCATCTGATCACAGTTTAATCTTCAAAAATCTGTATTTATAAACCTTTATTTTCTAATACTCCTTTGTCCCTCACTGAACTTCAGAATTTCATCATGCTGGTCATGGCAAAAGAGGAAAAAATTAGCTTCAGAATTAGAACATTTTATCTAAGATTTGTGAAGAACCCCGCCTTACCCCAGATAAGGCTCTGCCTCACTCTGCCTCACCCTGCTTCATGTTAGAATGGCTTCAATGTAAGCCAGACTTTAAATCACTTAGGTTGTGCTAAAAAGTTTGATGATTGTAAAGAATTCTGTGATCTCAAACAGGGGATATAATGAATAACTCAGCCAAAATTCAAGATAGCTATTGCACAAACTGAATATTTTACTCTTGGTGATTCCATTTTGTATTTTCCTTGTAAAGTCTAACTGTCGCCTGATTAATATTTTGCTGAAGTACTGCTTCAAGAGAAACCCCATAAATTAACTTGAAATCATATAGGACAGATAATGTAGACTCCAATTAGATAAAAGGGGGTAAATAACTGTACAGTTATAGACAACTTAAGATGTACACTTGTGTTGGTCCACTAAAATAAAGACTGAAAGCTACAGAAGAGAGATTCTTGGGCAAATGTGCCTGATAATTATTAAGAGAAACTACCAGAGTCAGAAGTTTTTAGTCAGTTTAAGGTCTACAGACACAGATAGGCTTGATCTACAGAGATCTCTTCTAAATGTTGTGTTTATATTCCTGATAAACTGGACAATGTTAATGTTCCCAAATAAAGGCCTTGTCTTCTCCAACCTTTGCTAGGCCTTGTTATGGGAACAATTTCTGTTCTTTCAACCCCTAGTGAGGATATTCATTGTCATGTTCCAGATTCTGCAACACTTATCTTGTACTAATCTCATTTCAGTACTCATGTCCTTTTATTCTACTCTCATAGAAGTATACACCCCCAGATGCCTTTACAAACTGCTATTCCCCAACCAGACTTCTACCATGGACCCCTTGGTTGATCTGATTTCTAAAAAGGGAACTCCAAACTGCTTGCCCCACACTGCCCCCTTCCAGCTCAAAGAAGCCAGAGCAGTCATCACCCCCCTTTCACTACAGCAGTAAAGAAGTTTCTAAAATTAGAGGGGGGAATGAAGCCAGAACTGGGGACAGACAGTTAATGCAGAAATATGGGATCATTCAAATTGAGGAAATGAAGTCCATGAAAGCCATGTGCCTCTGGAAGAATGGAAGTTGAAGACTGCCCCTGGGAGAATGGACTATTTACAGCTCACCTGCAAAACCAGGCCTAGTCACATAGGCAGGAAGGATAGAAAAGGTGGGAAAGAACTGAAAAACAAAAGATTTTCTTATAAAAACAGAAACGGGAATGTAATATAAAGCTGCTTCCCTGTCCCTTATGCTGCAGTCATTTCCCCACCTCCCAACTACTTGTCAGTCTGTGAACACCCTAGCTAGCTATTGGTTCATCAGTCAGTTCGCAAGTATCCTTCTCCATTATTGGTCCCCTGTTAGCCCGGCAGAATTCAACTGCTTATGGATATCTTCCCCGCCATCTTTTCTCATGCTTTCTCTCTCCTACTCACTTTCTTTCTGTCTCCTCCTGGCTTTTTACACTCTCTCTTGCATGTGCCCTTTCTCTTTTCCTTTCATTTTCTCTCTTACCCTGCAGGGAGACACTCTGTTTGCTTAATAAACCCTCTTATGTCAATTTCCATGTCCAGCATGGTTTTCATAGGTTTCTTACAGACATTATATTATCTTAAGGACTATGCCTGTACCATTTTGAGTTGTTTTCTCAATGTTAGTTCATATTGTTCAATTGAAGCATCTATCATTTGTGTCATGTCATGAACATAAGTATTATAAATATAACAATATTTTGTTTTCATAGCAATAGTTCATTTTTTACAGAAAGCAGCTTAAACAGACATATCCTCTACACTACTAAAGTTTATAGTTTGGTTATAAAATTCCAATATGTTAGCCAAACACAGGCACTTATTCCCTTAATACACAATGTGATCTGGATTAATACCTTTAAATATGGCATTGGACTTGGTGGCTTTATGTAAATTCTCAGGTTTCAGAGAGAATAGGGCTGCATACCTTGGCAAATTACTGGTTATAAAAATAACTCAATCATCTTTTAACATCTACCTCCTGGATAGTTTAATTTTAGCAATTCCTACTCAGTTTCAAATCAGTTGTGATTCAAAAAGGGGTAATGCACTCTAGTGCTCTGAAAAAAGCAATTTCTCTAAGGCTAATGGTGGAGGTATTTGTGTATTGTGATGAAAAGGGAGATGTGGAACACATCTTGATTTTCTGGGGTTACCAAAAATAACCTAAAGTACTGAAGACTCAAGAATTACCATCGTTTTACTTGTAGATGAAAAGTGACACCTTAATACCAAAAATAAGCCAAGGCAGCTGGTGATGAATGACAGTTTTGCCTCTGGTGATTTTTTTGGAGGGGTGTAGTAGGGATTGAACTCAAGAGCACTCTATATCAGAGCTATGCCCCCAACTCTTTTGCAGTTAATTCTGAGACAGGGTCTCATTAAATTGCTCAGACAGGCCTCAAGTTTGTGATATGCCTACCTCAGTTTCCCAAGCAGCTGGTTTGTGGGTTTGCACCACCATGCCTGGCCTGAATAAATTGTAAGCTCTGAAGTCTTCAGACTTCACATATTTATTTGTTTTGAAAACTCTGAAGTTACTACTTTAATATACTTCTGTTGGGTTGCTTTGGGTTTCAGTGGTGAACACAGCTACCTTTCAGTATATTTCTGTTAAATTTTACATTTGGAAAACACTAAATGTGATTTTAATGAAAAATAAAATATTTTCCAACTATTTAAACCTGACTTAAAAGACTTTTCAAACCTCTGTCAAATTATGATAATTAAAGACTATTTACTTTCCAAATTAGTGCTAATATAAAAGGAAAAAGAACCAGAATTTTAAAAACTGAGAAGATGTTCAAATAGCTTCACAACACCTTGCAAAGGAAAATATAAACTATGATGAAAACAATCCTTATGAACTGTATATGGAAATACTTTTAAATGCTTGTTCTAAAATTCTTAGCATTGTGCTAGCCATATGTTCAGACCTCTCTTTCAATAATAGAAACTGGCTTCCCTTTATATTTACCAAATTCACTATTAAAAAAATGTGAATTTGAAGTTACTAATTTACCATCTACAGAATTATAAAGGTCTCAAACACACAAGATGGGACAGTCTATTTTCAAAATAGGTTTCTATAAACTGTTGAACTTTGTACAAATAAAATCTTTGAAAATGTAAAATATACCACTCAACAATGAAGTTCATAAGAATACAAGTATGTCAAGTGCTTTTATGTATCTAATAACTTCATGGTTTCTTCTGTATCTGATTATTATAGGAAACTTCTTCAGCATTATTTAAATTCTTAGATGTACTGCAGAAACACAATTATATTACTATTCCATCTGATAATACAGATAGTTACTTCAAACAAAGAAATCACAATACCTACATATTTTTGGCCTTACTTATAACCCTTATTCATAATTCATAACCCTGAAAAGTCACTATTATTATATAATTTAATACAATTTTAAATATACCAGGACAGTTCACCATTTAAAGGTGGCCTTTTGCAAAATGTACCAATCATTTGGATTTTTTCAGAAAGTAAAATATACCTGCAGATTTATTCTAGACATGTTGGACAATCAGTTATAATGTGAAATAAAATATCAAAAATATTTCAGAAGACTTATAAAATAAAGTAGTTGTACAAAAAGGTATGATCCCAGGAAAGCTATAGGATAATAAACAGAAGTTGAGTAAATAAGCCAATCAGAAAATTCCAAAGATTAGTTACAAGGTTGATATATTTCACTGTGCAATCTAGCTCATTTTCATTACACTTTAACATTACACAATAAACATACCTTTACATTGTGCATATTCATGATGATCCCACAGTAATCTATGTACTGTTTTAACTATCATGAAAAAGCACAGCATTTTACCACATGATAACACAGTTTTCAGAATGCATGGCTGATTAACTTAATAGTAATTAACTTTTTAAAGAAAATTGTTTGTCAAGAAAAGATACATAATGCACCACCTAATCTATTTAAATACCAATAAATAAACAACAATGGACCTGGGGCTGTTAAAAATGTCAGAATTTCCATTACTAAAGAAAAATTAAATATTTAGTATTTTTTAAATGCTTACCAGATACTCAAGGACCAGAGTCAAAGGTTTATCTGGGTGAACAATGTCATGCAAAGTTACTATGTTTACATGCTTTAAATCCTTTAAAAGTGAAACTGTAAAACATAAATGAAAGTCAACTGTTTAGTCGGTGGAGGTCCAAATTTTATAAAAACTTGAAGTAAGTTTAGCATATAAACCAAGTGTTAAAATAATCTCAAGTTAAAAACAGCAATTTGCCAAGGGGATGAGTTGTAGAAAAACTGAAAGTATCAACTTTTACCATTTTTATGATTTTACGTTTGACAGTATAGTACCTAAGTTCATCTCTAATGTTACAACTCACCATCTTCTGTTTTTTTTTTTTTTTCTTAATGTTCACTGTTTGAGCCTCTGGGATTAATTTATATACAATTCAAGGTAGGCTTTCTTCTGCTATATTGCTAATCAGTTGCCTCAAACATTATTTATCTATTTATTTATTTGTTTTGATACCAGGGATTGAACTTGAGTCACATCCCTAGCCCCTCTGCTTTTTCTTTAGTTTTTATTTTGAGGCATGGTCTAGCTAAGTTGCTTGGGTACTCACTAAGTTGCTGAGGCTGGCTTCAAACATACCATTCTGCCTCAGCATCCTGAGCCACTGGGAATGAAGGCATTTACCACTGTGTCTGAATCAAACCAACTTTGAATAATTTAATTTTTAAATAAAATGGTATCATGACATGTTTTTATATAGTTCATTTATTTCTTATATTTAATATATTCAGCTAGTTTACAGTTACCATTCTTCCCATGTACCAATATGTAAAATTTCCCTATCAGAAAATTATCTATGTCAGTACTTTTAATGACTTCATAGTATTTTAATATACATTAAGAATATTAATTTCTTTCTACTGAATGTTAGTTTTAGAAATAATTTTTAATGGTCTAATTATATCTTCCAGTCACTTATTATTTCTCTCTGCTTTATTTTTTATAATTACTATTATAGAGTTTTGGTTTTAAAACAGTCTAAATAAATATGCTTTCTCTTTAGCTGTACTGGGTGTGCCTTCTTCATGTTCCAAACAGATGTCTTTTAATGCCATCAAATTCTCTGTCAGCTTACTTCTTCCTTTATAAACTGTTGCATATATACACTATAATACATATTTTGGAAGAACAATGAAGAACAATAAAGAGCCCTAACTGAATTTCTAATTTCTAAGCATGCTGAATTCCATCTTGCAAAGAAAACTCCAGAAAATCCAGTATTAGATTTTCTTACGGCAAAAATGACTTTCAGTTACATGCACATAACTTCCATGTTTTTATAAGACCAAACAGTGTCTTAAGGTATAAAGAAAGAATTTAATTTACTTTTTTGTGCTTTATTTCAAATTAAGATTTAGATCAATAGTATTAAAATCAAAGGTGCTTTCCCTGTAACGGTATATGAATACTGAATGACACTGAGCACATTAAATGAAAGAATAATTATACTGTTAAATCAAAAACATTGTTTTTAGGTTTCCAAACTTTTCAAAATCTTTATGCATTAATTCTTTTAAAAAGAAAAGAAGCTTCCCTATCAACTGCCTGTTATTGTCCTTCCTGCTATTTATTATTTATTACTTCTATCTTTTTTATTACTGTTTATTTATTATTTTCTACTTATTATTTTCTTGCATTTTATTACTGTGGAAGATGGAATGTTTCAAAATTAGTAGCATTTCAGGTAGTGACAAGTTCAAGAAAAAGCCACATTTTAAGAATCACTTACCCTTCAATGAAATGTTTTTATTTCTAAAATTATTTTTCAGAAATTTTAACTCATGCAATTTCCCATAACAGAACAGACAGAAGACTGCTAGGAGGCAAAAAAACAGATGCTTGTTGTGTTACCAAGAAAGCAAAATATTTTGTGTTTTAATAAAAGAGTTTCAGTCTTTAAAAAATACTCATTTCCTCTCAAACTGAGAGAATATTTTCAAGAATTGAAAGTTTCAATCCTCCTAATTTTGTTACCTTTTCAGAGCAAGATACAATTGTTTAGACAATCATGTTCACAATTTTGTATGGTTGACAAAACCATACACTTAGATGATGAACAAGAGAGTCTTACATTTTTTAAAAAAAAATTACTTACCTTTCCAAACTTTTCCAATTTTATGTAGGTTTCCATTTTCCCAAGCCCAATTACTGACTGCAAGTAAAACTATAATAAATTCAGTATTTATTCTTAAATTTTTATCTCTTCCTCAACTTCTAAAACTCTCCAATTCTACAGTGTTTAAGAATAGAAAGAGTTGGTTACAGTCAAATTGTTGAACATTCATCAAATTTTAAACTATACTTGATATTGGAATATTGAAAGGGTCAAAAGCATAAGTATTTATAATTGAAATAGTCAACCTACCTTACATATGGATTGGATAATGGTCTGCAGTGAATGCTTTGTTTTATTTCAAGGTTCCAAATTTTAAACTACCACAGACTTAGATCTTAAGATGCTAAAGAATTTGTAAAAACTACTATTTGATTTTCCTTTAAACTAAATCATAATATAATTTTCTGAATGATCTTTGAATTCCTATAGATAGAGACTTGAAACCAACAAGATGATATTTGTTTTCAGGTTCTCCAATCAAAATACAATTAAAAAGAAAACCAATTTACATTCTACTATAGATCAGGAAACATGCAAACACAAAACCAGTAATGTAATTCTTATTCTTTCCTCCTTAAAAGCTTTAAAATTGAGTTCCCAAACCCATCCTTTTAAACCTTAAACTCACAGCTTATTTTGCATTGAGTCAATTAATGGAGTATGTGGAATATATCAAAATATGTCACAGAAACCCAATATATCCAATGTATATTTTAAAAGAAAATTTTATAAAGTAAGCAACCTTAACACCAAAATTTTGTAAACAAAACAAAACAAAACAGTACAAACAGGTAGAAAATAGAAACTGAGGGAACAAAATTTAAAAAAATAGTAAACAGAAGAATAAGAATTTTCTTAGAAGTATTTTCTAGAATCCATTTGCCATAGTAGAAGATACAATAATCTAAAAATGATTTACTTCTTGCATAGATGATGCTAATGTCTTTAAATAAAAAGCTAGTTAAATGATATAATGCAGAACTTCAGTTTTCATAGGTATATAAATCAAATTAAATTCTTAAAATATTGCATTGTACTCTAATCCTAGAGAATCAAATATACATTTTTTCTGGAGTTGTCAAATAAAATAAAACTGATACTTGGTGATTAGACTTGGCATCACTTACCACTTTAGACAAAACAATAAACTTTCCAAACTTGATTGACCAAAAGTAGAAAAAGTCCTGCAAAGAAATTGTTTTTTTTCTTTTGCTACAATGTCATATACCAAGTTAAAATGATATAGAAAACTGCAGGTCCAATTAAGTAGTGCTTAATTCAATTTTTGATAAACTAAAACTCTACTCATAGATAGTATATTACTATATGACTGAAGAAGTGCTTCTTTTTGTTTTTTTTGTTACCTTTTCTCTTCATATATATGTTTTTAATGAAAAACATTAAATTAGAGAAAGGAAGATTTAGAATCATCATATACTACCTACCCAGGTACTATCTTGTATGTAACTAATTATTTAATAAGTTCTTGTTTTCTACTACCAATAGCTGTGCAGAATAATGAAGCAAAACTACAAGATACAACACTATCCAGAAACAAATAAAGATGTTTTTACCTCAGTATGGATAATGAGGCCAACAGCCCACACTTTGGTACATGACAGTCTGATTCCAATAATTTTTCATTGTATATAAAAAGTGATGTTTACAAGGTTAACAAAACTATGGTAAAATGACATTATTTTCTTATACCTATCTGTGGAGTTCAGATGTTTAAATTCACAAATATGGAACTACTGCAAATTCAACTTGAATTTTAAGTTTTGGGTCATCTTTTACTGAGAGAAAATAACACTACTTTGAAAACAAACATAAGCCAATGTAAAAAAACAATGAATATCCATGAAAAAGTTATATAACGTCATTGTCTATAATGATGAGAGTACATGAGAAGACATGACTGTGATCTAGAAACATTTTCTTCTCAGTAGTAGGAAAATTTTCTTTCTCATGTGTGTATGTTTAGTGAATATGAGAATGTCCTTAACATGAAGTACACATTAGTCTATTGTTGATCTTGACAAAAACAATGGAGTTTGCTTTAAAGATTATGCAAATGAAAAAAATAGATTATATAAGTGTACTGAATATAAATGAATCATTTTAAACGTGAAAGGTTACCATACAGTATAAGCAATGACTTGTAAAGTATACATGAAAAATTTAAGACTACAAGAACCACTCTTCAGAGAATAAAATTTAATGACATTTGAATATGCTAAAAATCTGTTTTTCTTTTAAAGAGTAACAGGTTGGTAATAATTAACTGTGTATTTCAGCTAGTGGAGGGGATTGTGAATGTTCCCAACACAAAGAAATAATGAATATTTAAGGTGATAGATATGCCAGTTACACTCATCTGTTCAGCACACATATATAAATGTATTGAAATGTTAGTATACCCAATAAATATATAAAATTACATGCCAATTAAAAATAAAATTATATATAAAGAAAAACAATTATCATACTGAAATTATGAAGTTAAATTTGAATAATCAGTCTCTAATATAAACAGCACCACTGAAATTCACCCATGCAGGAAAGTGGAGAATTCAAACAAAAGGCAGTTATATTAGTGAACTGTCAGATCCTAATGCAAAGAGTAAAGCATACTGCAATACCCATTTTAATAATTTCCAAACTTAAGGATTTAATGTCACACTTGAAAAATAATTACTATAATGAATAAAATTTTAAATGGAAGTTTTAGAAAAATTTGCTTGCATTTATATCTGTTGAACACAAGATTAGCAATAGATATAATCACTAGCTTATTTGCATGCTCTCCAGTGGAAATTATTCAGAGGACAGAAGAAAAAACTCATTTATCTAACATCTACCAAGCACAATGTTAGGTGCTGAACATACAATGAAGAAGGCAGACATGATTCCTGCTCTCATAAGTTCAAAATCTAGAATGAGTTGCACCTTATTTTGAATATTTTGAAATTTTAAAACTTGCATAAAAATAGAAATAACAACTAAAAATAACAATGAACTTTATATTTTAATGTAATATAAAAACTCCCTTTTTAGAATTCATTTTTATTGTAAACATTGGGATATATCTTGTTTCTCTGTTTGTACAAGAAGTAGAGGCATACCATTTGTGTATTCATACATTTACCTAGGGTAATAGTTTTTGATTGGTTCTGTTATTTTTTCATCCCCCACACCCCTCCCACCCCTCTTATCCCTCATTACAGTCCCTTCTTACTCCATTCTTGCATTCCTGGCACCCCCCTATATGTGTCATCATTCACTTATCAGTGATATCATTCATCCTTTGGTTTATCTCACTTAGCATGATAATCTCCAAATTATCCATTTGCCTGCAAATGCCATAATTTTATTATTCTTTATAGGTGAGTAATATTCCATTATATATATATTTTTTTCTTTATTCATTCATCAATTAAAGGACATCTTGGTTGGTTCTACAGTCCGGCTATTGTGAATTGAAAAGCTATGAACCTTGATGTGGCTGTATGTCTGTAGTATGCTGATTTTAAGTTCTTCAGGTATAGGCCAAGGAGTGGGATAGCTGGGTCAAATGGTGGTTCCATTCAAATTTTCTAAGGAATCTCCACACTGCTTTCCAGAGTGGCTGCACTAATTTGCATCCGCACCAGCAATGTGTGAGTGTACCTTTTTCCCCACATCTTCGCCAACAACTATGGTTGCTAGTATTCTTGATAATCACCATTCTAATTGGTGTGCGATGGAATCTTAGGGTAGTTTTGATTTGCATTTCTCTTATTACTAGAGATGTTGAACATTTTTTTATATATTTTTTGAATGCTTGTAGATCTTCTGTGAAGTGTCTGTTCATTTTTTTTAGCTCATTTGTTGATTGGGTTGCTTGTATTCTTTGTGTAGAGTTTTTTGTGTTCTTTATATATTCTGGAAATTAGTGCTCTATCTGAAGTATGAGTGGCAAAGATTTTCTCCCACTTTGTTGGTTCTCTCTTTGGATTGCTGATAGTTTGCTGAGAGAAAGCTATTTAGTTTGACTCTATCCCAGTTATTGATTCTGGCTTTTATTTCTTGTGCTATTGGACTCCTATTAAGGAAGTCTGATCCTAAGCCAACATGTTGAAGATTTGGACCTACTTTTTCTTCTATAAGATGAAGGGACTCTGGTCTGATTTCAAGGTCCTTGATCCATTTTGAGTTGATTTATGTACAGGGTGAGTGATAGGGGTTTAATTTCATTCTGTTGCATATGGATTTCCAGTTTTCCCAGCACCATTTGTTGAAGAGGCTATCTTTTCTCCATTGCATATTTTTGGCACCTTCGTCTAGTATGAGAAAATTGTATTTCTTGGGGTTTGTGTCCATGTACTCTATCCTGTGCCTTTGATCTACCTGTCTACTTTGCTAACAATACCATGCCATTTTTGTTAATATTGCTTTGTAGGATAGTTGAAGTTCTGGTATTGTGGTACACCCTGCTTCACTCTTCCTGCTAAGAATTGCTTTAGGTACTCTGGGTTTCTTATTCTTCCAGATGAATTTCATGATTGCTTGATCTATTTCTGTAAGGTACATCATTGGGATATTATTTGGTATTGCATTGAATCTGTGTAGCACATTTGGTAGTATGGCCATTTTGACAACATCAGTTCTTTCTATCCAAGAACATGGGAGATCTTTCCATCTTCTAAGGTTTTCTTTAATTTTTTTCTTTAGTGTTGTCATTGTAGAGGCCTTTCACCTCTTTTGTTAGATTGATTACCAAGTATTTTATTTTTTTTGAAGCTATTGTGAATGGGGTAGTTTTCCTAACTTCTCTTTCTGAAGATTCATCAGTTATGTATAAAAATGAATTGGATTCAAGAGCATTGATCTTATGACCTGCTACTTTACTGAATTCACTTATGAGTTCTAAAAGTTTTCTGGTGAAATTTCCTTATTCCTCTAAATATATAATCATGTCATCAGCAAATAGGGATAGTTTGAGTTCTTCTTTTTCTATTGGTATCGGTTTGATTTCCTTGGTCTATCTAATTGCTCTGGTAGTTTCGAGGACAATGTTGAATAGAAGTAATAAAGAGGGCATCCCTGCCTTGTTCCAGTATTTAGGGGGAATGCTTTCAGTTTTACACTTTCTAGATTGATATTGGCTATGGGCTTAACATAAATAACAGTCACAGTGTTAAGAAATGTTCTCACTGTCCCTATTTTTCCTAGTGTTTTGAGCATAAAGGGATGCTGTATTTAATCAAATGCTTTTTCTGCATCTATTGAAATAATCATGTGATTCTTGACCTTAAGTCTGTTGAAATAGTGAATGATATTTATTGATTTCTGAATGTTGAACCAACCTTGCATCCCTGGAGTAAAACCCACTTGATCGTGGTGCACTATCTCTCGAAGATATTTTTGTATGTGATTTGCTAAAATTTTGTTGAGAATTTTTGCCTCAATGTGCATTAAGGATATTGGTCTGAAATTTTCTTTCCTTGATGTGTCTCTGTCTACTTTAGGTATTAGGGTGATACTGGCTTCATAGAATGAGTTTGGAAGGGTTCCCTCCTCTTCTATTTCATGAAATACTTTGAGAAGTATTGGAATGAGCTCTTCTTTAAAGGTTTTGTAGAACTCAGCTGAGAACCCATCTGGTCCCGGATTTTTCTTTGTTGTTAGGCTTTTGATGACCTCTTCTATTTTATTACTTGAAATTGAGCTATTTAAATTGTGTATGTCCTCCTCATTCAGTTTAGGTAATTCATATATCTCTAGAAAGCTGTTAATGCATTTGAGAATTTCTATTTTGTTTTATAAATTTTCAAAATAGCTTCTGATTATGTTTTGTATTTCAATCATTTCAGTTATGATATTTCCTTGCTCATTCCAAATTTAAATAATTTGGTTTTTCTATCTACTTCTCTTTGTTAGCATGGGTAAAGATTTATCAATTTTGTTTATTTTTTCAAAGAACCAACTATTTATTTTGTCAATTTTTTCTATTGTTTATTTTGTTTCAACTTTGTTGATTTCATCTCTGATTTTAACCATTTCCTGTCTTCTACTTCTTTGGGTGTTGCTCTGTTCTTCTTTTTCTAGGGCTTTGAGCTGTAGTGTTAGGTCATTTATTTGTGGATTTTTTCTTCTTCTATTGAATGTACTCCATGAAATAAATTTTCCTCTAAGTACTGCTTTCATACTGTCACAGAGATTTTGATATGATGTTTCCTTAATCTCCTTTACCTCTAACAATTTAAAAATTTTATTCCTGATATCTTCTGTTTTCTATTCATCATGCAACCATATATTACTTATTCTCCAGGTGTTGGATTAGTTTCTGTTTTTTATTCTGTCATTTATTTCTAATTTCAATCCATTATGATCTGAAAGAATACAAGGTAGTATCTCTATCTTCTTTTAATTTCTAACACTACATTGTGGCATAAAATATGGTCTATTTTAGAGAAGGATCCACGGGCTGCTGAGAAGAAAGTGTATCCACTCTTTGTTGAATGGTATATTCTATAAATATCCATGAAGTGTAAATTACTGATTCCGTTATTTAGATCTATGGTTTCTTTGTTCAATTTTTTGTTTGGAGGATCTGTCCAGTGGTGAGAGAGGTATGTTAAAATCACCTAGCATCATTTTGTTGTGATCTATTTTATTTCTGGAATTGAGAAGGATTTGTTTGACTCATATGGATGAGCCACTGTTTGGGGCATAGATATGTATGATTGTTATGTCTTGTGATTTATGCTTCCCTTAAGCAGTTCGAAATGTCCTCCTTTATCCCTTCTGACTAACTTTGGCTTGAAGTCAACATTATCTGATATGAGGATGAATACTCCGGCTTTTTTGCTGTGTCCATGTGCATGGTATAGTTTTTCCCATCCTTTCATCTTTAGTCTGTGGGTATCTTTTTTCTATGAGATGAGTCTCTTGCAGGCAGCAAATTTTTGGATCATTCTTTTTAATCAAATTTGCCAGTCTGTCCTTTGATTGATGAGTTCAGGCTATTAACATTCAGGGTTATTATTGAGATATGATTTGTATTCCTGGTCATTTGGCTCATTTTTTTTTTTGACATAACTTAATTTTTCCTTTAGGGTAGTTCCTCCCTTTACTGATTTGCATAATTGTTTTTCATCTGTTCCTCATGGAATATTTTGCTCAGAATGTTCTTCAGTGCTGGCTTTCTTTTTGTAAATTCTTTTAGCTTTTGTTTATCATGGGATGGTTTTATTTTGTCATCAAATCTGAAGGTAAGCTTTGTTGGGTATAAGATTCTTGGTCGGCATCAATTTTCTTTCAGGGCTTGAAAAATGTTGTTCCAGGCCCTTCTAGCTTTTAGGGTCTGGATTGAAAAATCTGCTGATATCTGTATTGGTTTTCCCCTGAATGTAATTTGATTCTTCCTTATCACACCATTAAAATTCTGTCTTTATTTTGTATGTTAGGTATTTTCATTGTAATGTTCCTTGGTGTGGGTTTGTTGTAAGTTTGTGTACTTGGAATCCTATAAACCTCTTGTACTTAATTTTCCACTTCATTCTTCAGATGTGGAAAATTTTCTGATATTATTTTATTGAATAGATTGTTCACTTCTTTGGTTTGTTCCTCTAAGCTGTCCTCAATCCTAATAATTCTTAAATTTGGCCTTTTCAAGATATCCCATATTTCTTGTAGATTCTGTTCTTGATTTCTTACCATCTTCTCTGTTTGGTCTTCAAGATTAAATATTTTGTCTTTGATATCTGAGTTTCTGTCTTCCCGGTGTTCTATCTGATTGGTTATGCTGTCTTTGGAGTTTTTAATTTGATTAATTTTTTTTCCTTCATTTCAAGGATTTCTGTTTGTTTTTTTTCAATATCGCTAATCCTTTATTGAAATGATCTTTTGCTTCCTGTATTTGCTCTTTTAACTCTTGATTGATGTGATTATTCAATGCCTGCATTTCTTCTTTTATTCCGTCATTCAATTCTTGCATTTGCTCTTTCATCTTCTCATTTTTTTCCCTGATCGTTTTAATTATGTACATTCTGAACTCCCTTTTTGACATGTATTTTGCCATGCTGTCGTTGGATTTTATTGATGTAGCATCTACGTTTGTTTGGGACATTTTCTTCCCATTTTCTCATATTGCTCAGTTATCTACCCCTCTAGTAGTGAAATTCTGGGATATTGCAGATTTCCTCTATTGACTAATATTGTCTCTGTAGATTTCAAATAACTCACCTCTTAGCCTTCAGTAGCCTGAAGTCTTAGAGGAACTTGATAATGCGGTGCTCCACTAGGAAGCTGCCCCTCTAGGGGTGGTGGCCTTCAGGTGATGTATATTCCCTCTTGGTGAGCAGAGACACTTCCACTCATTGACTTATGGTCAAAGGGGAACTAGACTGAAGACTGGGGCATATCTGATCTGGGCCTGTGTCTCTGGTTCTACTGTTCTGGTGGGAAAGCCTCACCCAGCAGGGAAGACTCATCTTGTGGGGAAGTTTCACTGGCAAGCTCTCCTCTGAGAATTTCCCTTGGGTCCAGAATTACCATGTGGACTGGGAAGCTCTCCTCTGCGATGTTCCCAGGGGTTCTGACCTACCACCTGGGCTGAGCAGCCTGACCCTGTTAGGGACTCCTTTGCTGAGTGGCCCTGCTCTGCTATGTTCCCTGGGGACTGGAGCTACCACCTGGGCCTCAGACCCTCACTCTGTGTTGAAGCCTCTCGGTGTGCAGCCCTCATCTGCATTGCTACTGGTTGACTGGGTTCTTGGCTCCAGCATGGGAGTCTCACTGGTCCACTCTACTCCATGAAGTTCCCTGCATTTTGGGACTGCTGCCCCATCCAGAGAGCCTGACCAGAGGGAGAGACTCATTTGGTGGCTGTGAGTTGGCCCTGAGTCTCTCAATACCTCCTCTCCTTGACTCCTGGTTCTTGTCAAAGGTCCTCTAGCCTCCTGTAGTGTCACAGGAAGGGAGCTGCCCTTCCAAGATGATGGCCACACCATCAGGAATAATTCAAAATGCCTGAACCAGTCTATAAAGAAGCCTCTGGCTGGCTCCATGATGCAGGAGGACTGTCTTGTCTGCCGGCTAGCTCTGCTATGGTGACAGACCTCAGCGTGGTGATTGGGTGGGGTCACTCAGTGATGACATCTGTCTTTGGCCTGGTGTTTGGGTGGGTTGGCTACCCGCCACCTAGCTCTGCAAGGCAGGCATGTTGTGTGCCCACTTGCTACCTCCAGAATGCAGGTGGCCTGACTCACCCACCAGCTCACTCCACTACTGTGACTAGTGATGGTGCTATCCTTGGTGCAAGGGTCAGGCGGGGTCACTCAGTGATGACATTTGTCTTTGGCCTGGTGGTGGGGTGGGTTGGCTACCTGCTGCCTAGTTCCACAAGGCAAGTGGGTTGGGTGCCCTCCTGCAACCTCCACGATGCAGGCGGCCTGACTCACCCATCAGCTCACTCTGTGACTGTGACCGACCAGTGATGGTGCTGACCTCAGTGCCTAAAAACTCCCTTAATTCTGCTTTCCAGACAAAAGATGATCATTTTTCTCATATTTCATTTTTCTACTTTTTGACGATCCATGCAAATTATTATTCAGATAGCTCTTACAGGAAAAGCACGTGAACACTAAAAAATACATACATAAGACATATTACAACTTGTAATCAATCTTCCTGTTATTCAGTGTACTTTGTAAGCAGTAGTAAGTGCAACAAGAGACTTCTAGTTGGCTTTGTTTCTAGTAACATAATTCATGAATCACAGTCATCAAACTATTAAACTGGAGATGCATTTCCAATTTAGCTTTAGCACAGGTGAAGTGTATGCTGAGGTTCTACAGGTGCCATGTTAAAGGTGAGTATGTATTGAAAAACACTGTGGACAGCAGGAGGTTACTTCAAACACCCATTTCCCTCCCTATGAGAAATACTGAATTGCTCTATTTGACAGCAATGGATTTTGTTCCTTGACATGTTGGGACAGAAAAGAGAATGAAAACCTCAATTCTACTGGTCATCTTTTTTTTTGGCCATCTTTTTGATAAAAGTTATCAGCAAAGGAATGAGGAATTCACACAATGGGAAGAAATAAGCACTTCTAATATACCTAATCTCTAATTTTAATATAATGATACATGTTCATATATAGACTTTCATTCTATTAATGTTATCCTTAAAAGTCTCATGAAACCTCTATTGTGCATGGTATTTTTGGAAATGCAACAAAATTGATGACCTCTGACTATCAGCATATAAGATTTTCCATTAGTTTAATATTTAACTGTGTTAAGAGAATATTCATTTATTATCAATCATATATAAGTATTGTGTAGCACTTCCCAATGAAGTAACTGGTACCTTTAATATGAGATATAATTTCTAAATATAACATGGTATCCTGGATGGGATTCTGGGACAAAAATAGTTGGTAGTAAAAAAACTAGTGAAATTTAAATAAATTAGGGAGTTCAGTAAATAGTAATGTACCAATATTTGTTCCTTAGTTGTATAAACTGTATTAAAGTAACATTCTACTAATAATAGGAATAACTGTGTATATGGTAAAATTACTGTATTTACTTTCTAATTTCTATGCTTATGTAAAATTAAAAGTTTATTTAAATAGAAAGTCAATGGGAAGCATGAAGATAAGAAAGGGAGACTGAATATAAAAGAGTTTTATAGGTATAACAGATATTCCAATAATCCTGAGCAGATGAGATGGGACAAAAGGACAACATGATTGAAAAGAAGACAGTAAGTATAGACAGATTTATATGATTGTTATTCAGAAAGCGGTGGAGTTTCATATTTACAGCATTTGTTCTATTATGTAGAAGAGATCAAATCTTTGCCTAGAATGACAGTGCAATATGCAAAACTGAGGGTCCATTTGAGGTAGATGACCATGGATTTACAGATCCCATCAGCCTTCCTTGTCACTCTCTCCAGCAAAAATGAATTCTAGGATTCATTTTCTTAATTCCCATCTAAGATGAAGTATATGTTTTCCATGGAAATCTGAACTTTTAAAATTATCTGTTAAGAATATTTGTTCTTACACAGCTGCTTTCCATCTATTCCTAACCTCACCCTTGTTCTTCAAACATAAAGTCTAAGATTCAGATTGATATATTGAAAAATAGACCTCACTGAAGAAAAAAAATCTAATTTTAGATACATGATGAATATGACATCTATGTAAATTTGAATTCTAAGTGTAAAAAATAATTTTCCTTTCCCATCCCTTTTCCACTATCCCATTCATTTGCCTACTTCCCACCTTCAAATATAAACATAAGGTAAAGATCTTTCATTTTGAAGAAAAATTTTTGATTATATATTTTTAAAAATCTGCTTAGTACTGTAAATGGTAACAAAAGGGGTGCATGAATAGAAACCAAAATATAGCTGGCATGACTAATCTGAAACTTATAAGCCACTTCAAAATCAAAAAGCATGAGAAATCAATAGGAACAGACAACAATAATAAAAACCCTAATCATTAAGCATTCATAATAGGGTTTCACATAGACTGGAAGAGACAACTCTTTTTAAATGACAGCTTTGAGAACTGCATGGTAAGTGTTGGGGATGGAGCTCATTGGTAGAGCACTTACTTAGTATGCTGGAGACCCTGGGTTTGATAATCCCCCCAAAAGCTAGCACATGGTATTAATTCACTCTTATCCTCCAATCAGAACAAATATAATTTAGAATTCATTGAAGTACAAATCTTTTATAAAAATTGATAGTCAAAATGTTTTGACCAGAAAATTAAGTGACAAAATATATTTTAAAATGTTTTAAGCAGTGATGTGCAAAACTATGATCATCACAGACATGTACCAAAATCAAGTTTGTTACACTTTGTCAATGTGCTCAGAGTGTATGCAGAATAAAGTAATTATACACTTTAGAATATCCAATCAAAACAGAAGCTTTTGTGAATAATAAAAATCCCCTGATATAATATGTGGAAAGGAGATAAATAACTGTGAAAACCACAGAAGTCATCATCAATAGTTCCTCCCTCAGACACAAATTTCAGCTGCGTACCATGTCCTGTCTATCTTTTCTCAGCATGACCTCTAGGGTCTGTGTTCTACTTTCTATTTCCATATGATGGTCACACCATTCCTAATTTGGCATAAATTCCTAATTCATCTACATGCCTCTTGTCTATCTCTCCCTACATTTCACCGCCTCTACTTTTCCTGAAGCTATTATTTGAAAGAAAAATGTGATCTTGTTAGCCCTTGTTTAATTAAACACCTTTTATTATGTGGGAGGTTCAGACTCCTTGAATGGATACCTCATGCTTTTTATACTCTGGTTCATCCTATCCTTTCAAATCCTATTTTAAAATAAATTATTACATATTTACCCTTCTTATCTGTTACAATTTTTCTAACATAATATACACATTCTGATCTCTGAGTTTACTGCATGAAATTGCCTCTACTTAGAATGCTCTTCACTCATAGACTTATTTTCAAATTGACAAATTTCTTCCCATCTTTCAAAGACCATCTCAAATCTCAAGTGCTTCCTTCTCTGAAGACTTATGATTTGCAGACCACTTACTTTTTGCCCGTTTTACTTATTATAATGCTTTATATGTATCTGTAGTAGAGGACTGTAGTCATCCAAAAGATATAATATGCAATCATCTGAACTTATGTCAAAGATCAAGTGCACCAGGAAAAGCTGACCTTTTAATAACAAGTGCTAGGACAATTGCTACATTCTAGAAGATGTTTGCAAAACATAAAACTCACAAAGTTCCTTTATATAAGAATTCCTATGAATCAGTAAGAAAAAGTACAAAAACCAGTAGGAAATAGGCAACAGACATGGGCAATTAATCTACAAAAGAGGACACCTAAATGACCAACAAACATATTTAAAAGTGTTTAACTTACACAATGAAATGCAAAATAAAGTCACAATGAGACCACTATTTTACCAGAAAAGTTAAAATTAAAAAATAAAAATACTCAAAAATGGGCAAGAAGACCAAATAGAACTATCATACACTGATGTTGGAAGTATAATTAGTACAACTACTTTGGAAAACTTTTTGTATTTTCTAGGAAGTCTGAACATATATATATAATATAATCCAATATTCCAGGCCTAACTATAAAGTGTTATATATGTTAATCAAAAAAACATTCACAGGAATGGTTTTAGCACTATCTGATAAGAGTAAAAAACTGACTAGAAGCAAAGTGACCATCAACAGAATTGAAAAAGTGTAATACACTAAAAAAGTACAATATTTTTATACAGTAAACCAGCATGCAACAAAAACAAATGAATTATCACTATATACAACAACATAGATAAAACTCACAAACTTAACAAAGCAAAAGGAACCAACCACAAAAAATGCATACTGTACACCTTCATCATATCAAGATACAAAGCATTTTGTATATATGTGTATGTACTTACATACAAACTGTATAAATAATATATATTTCCGTGTGTATGTAAATTTTTGAAAATATATTTCTATACTAAAGTGCACAAAGTTCAGTGGTTTAAATAAGAATAATCAGAAAAGAAGTATTAAGCCCTTTAAAGGTAATTTAGAATGTGTATTTATGAGAATAAGAAAGTTCCAGGTATTAAAATTTACTCTAAAATAATATGGCCAAAATAGTATGATACATGCATGTAAAACTAATCTTTGGTATAAAAGAGACAGGAATCATGGCTACAGGTGAGGGGTATTAAATGAAATGAAAAGTAATAGAAGGGGCTTTCTGGGATTTTTAAAATTTTATTCAAGTGCATACTACTCATAGAGATATGTTAACACTGCAGATACTCATTGAGTTGTAGCGTGATGGTTTGGTATTTCACTAGATAATCCATATATATTAACAAATGTTCATCATATCTAGCACAGAACATCTAAGAAGATATATGTGGAACATATCCTGCATATCTAGCATATATCAATAAAAATTACCAAAAATAAAATAAAATATAGCTTAAATCCCATTCCAATATGCATGCATGTTAAGGGTTCCAATAAACCCTAAAGAATGGAAAATGATAAAACCCAGAAGGTGTAGATAATATTAAGTTAAGGGCTGGCATTTTAGCTCACTGACAGGGCTTGCCTAGCTTGTGCAAATTTTGGGGTTCAATTCCCATAACTGCCAAAAATTTAAAGGTTTACATTCAGTTAATAGAAAAAGTAGATATGATAATGCAGATAGGATACAAAAACTTACTAAGAAAGTTCTATGAGACCTGTAGCTCAATGGTTGATGAAATGGTGGACTATTGGTGATCTGCAACTTTTCCAGATATCCATCAGGTATTCTGATATCTGCAGGTAGAAATAACCATTTCTTAAAATCCTACAAAAAGAAAAAAGTAATCAAAACAAAAAAGGGCATTTGACTTTTAATTCATGTACATTAGAGTATTATCTTTTAGCAAAAATTAGCTGAAGTTAACTGCAGTTTAAAAGTTACCTACATTGATTTTATATATAATATATTGAAGGCAAAACATTTACTAGTGTAAGCAAAGGTATATGATGCAGTTTTACAGAAATGGTTTAAGACAAATGAAACTCAGTTATTTTGGGGTCATTGCATTAGTAAATTTATCTTGGATTTACTTTAAATTTATTACACCATATGGTAGGAACATGCATATACAACATGTGATCAATATAAATAATTAAACAAGTAGATATTATTTTAAATACAACATGTGAAAGAAAATTAAAATGTTTTCTTTTTGCTGTTACTAGAAGTAAAAGTTGTTCTATTTCATTAAACTGAAGCCAGAATTGGGTACAGGCAGTTAGTGTAGATATAGGGTATGGGGTCAAATCTAGGAAATGGAAGCCATAAAAGCAATCTGCCTTTGGAAGTTGGCGACTGCCCCATGGAAAATGGAATGTCAATGATCTCTGGAACCCATTGATTAACAAATTTACCTGCTCTTATCAAGGACTGCAAGCAAGGAGCTTCTAATTAATGCCTCCTGGGCCCTTGCCTGGCTGAATCACTTTGGCCCTCCCCCTGCCCCATCCGCTTTTCTCACTTTATTCATCTCGCCTGCAAAACCAGGCCTAGTCATGCAGGCAGGAAGGAGAGGTAAGGGTGGAGAGAACTGGAGAACAAAAGAGACCTTCACCTATAAAAGATGTAGTGTGCACTCACTTCTTGGGACTTTAGAAAATTGGCCATGGCCCCCTTGTACCTCCAGAGAAAACTCTGTATTATTACCTTTAAATAAAACCTGCTTAATATGCTTTTCTTGGCATGCTTCTCTAGTGTTCAAACTTCAACATTAGAGGAAGCAGGATTCACTGCTGGTAACCAGCGTTAGCATAACTATAGAATGTGAGCTGAGACAAAATTCGAGGAGAAACTTGCCTCTATCATCACATCAAGAAAAGTAAATTCTATAAAAAGAAATCCTTTTAAAATAAAATCATAAAAAACAAAAGAGATAAAAAAGTAACTGTGTAAATATTTACTGAGAGATAAAAGATGTAAATACAGATATATACCATATTCCAAGTGGTTAGCCTAAACAAGGCAACATAGTGGTTATCACCATATTAATTTTAATATTTTATATAACTCAAATCAAATACCAAGATTATTTTTCCAAAAACAATGATATGCCTAAAACTCATCTAGAACAATAAAAAAAAATCTCCAAAAATATTCTCCAATAAGAGTACATGCTCTTCAACTGACTATGGGGTTATGTACTGATAAACCCATTCTAAGATGAAAATATAATTAAGTTGAAAATGTACTTAAGTATACCTAACTCACTGAATATCACAGTTTAGCAACACAGAACTCTGTAGAGTACTGTAGATTAGTACTGTGGTTTCATGGCTTACTGGGAGCTGTGACATTTCATCACAAAATAGTATCATACTGCAAAATGTCAGTCAGGGAAAAGATCAAAATTCAAAATGTGAAGTATGGGTTCTAATAAATGTGTATTGATTTTTCAACATTGCAAAGTTGAAATTATCAGTTAGGCCATGATGAATCAGAAATGTGTATATGTGCAAAGGGAGAAATGAAAAAATAAATTGTTCTAGATACTAAAATGAACTAAACTAAAAAATATAATCTATAGCATGTCACCTCTGTGGGGAAAATATATAATTCAATGAAAGAATTAGATGATCTACATATAAATCCAAATGCCAACATCTTTTATACTTGTGATAAAATCACATGTATTATAAAAAAACTAAGGACAATATTATTATTATTTTGATATATATTATTTTGATATAATTGCACAAATATCAAGTTGATCTTGAGTTGAAAGTGATAATTTATTACAGAAAATACTGAAATTGTTTTTCTTAATTCAGAAACAATCTTTTAACAATAAAAATATAATCAACCAGCAGGACAGACACTCTAATCTTCATTGTCTCTACAGCTACAAGAAAAGAAACAAACTTCTATTTTTAAGGATTTCATTTTTTGTAGAAAAAATGAATATATAGTACATACTAAAATGATGATAGTCATAATTTCTGTCTTCAAAGTTATAATGGCCCATTGATAAAAAAAGAAATATGTTGCATAACTTACATGGAGAAATAATTTTCTATGTCCAATAGGGATTTCAAGGTGCCATAAACCATAAAGGAAATGATATTGATACTTATAAAGCAAGGGGGAAAAAAGCTGGTGTCTATTTTATTTTTCTCTCTTAAAATCTGAATATGAAGTATTGAAAGGAATCTCACAGAGATATAAATGAAATCACATATTCTGAAAAGAGGACTTTTTTAAGGCCCTCTAGAATGATGTCAGTCTAGATTTCTGTAATTAAAAAAAATAACTTTTCCACAACAGGGAACTAAAAATGAATATTCTTTATTCTGTGATTATAGAATACTATGATTACTGTGTACTTGCCTTGGAATAGTAATTAGGAAAAAGGAAATATTAAGAATACAACTCACTGATATAATTATAACAGCTCTCTTCATGAAAATTTTCAAATTGCTTTATTTGCTTGATATATATATGTATACATATATGTGTGTGTTTATTTATACACAAAACACACATATAAATGTATATTTATATATTTTTACAGTGTTGCCTCCATTGATATCCATCTATGTTTATGATTTCTGAGACAAACACCTGTAGGTGACTGGACTTATCAAATGACTTCCCAGAGCTTGGTCATTCTCAACATCTGATCCCATTTTTACATATTTGTGAAGAATATCTGTATTGGAAAATGAGACAATGTTTAACTTAATGAATATTTATTTTCTCCTACTATGTAATTATCATTGCAGGTAAAATGTAGATAACCAAAATACAAAAATCAGATCATAACAGTCTTTTATAGTCAGGTGCATATGTGTGCAGTTAAAGAGATCAAAACATTAACTCAAATGTCTTCAAATAAGAAGTACTAAAAAATCTTTTACACCCTTGGATTATGAAATATTATGAAAGAACTTGCATTCAAATCATTAGCCAGAGTTGAATAAAAATTACAGCCTGGAAATATACATTTAAGCTTTTAATGAACCATAGTTACTTAAGAATAGTACTTTGAAAATTAAACTCAAGTGTTTCTTACCAAATCAATATTAAAACTTACCTTATTTCTATATTTTTCTCTTGGTAACTCAATACTAAAGAAAGTCCAATTCATATTCATAAGCAGTTGCAAATGATAATGGAATACACTTGTATTATAAAGTGATTCTGGAGAAATTTAATGTGGTCATCTAGACAAAAAATTAACTTGGCAGCAAAAATGATTGTATTGGTGATTGATTCCTAATCTCTTAAAATTTGATATCGATATATCTACAGTCACAAATTTTTTTCTGTTAAAAAACGTTAAAGAATTTAAACATGCCATATTTCTAGCAACATTTGAAAATTTTCCTACCTCAATGAAATGTAGATCAAAATATAATGCTTAAATATATAAAGGTGGTTGCAAAAATGTATAGGCAATACCTGAAGCAAATTTAACAAAGAGAGAATCAAAAGTCAATAACTCTTAAGCATAAACAGACTGTCACTTTATTGGTGGGGGTTGCTGATACTGGCAGGAAAGTGCTTGGGTTTAGGTGCACAGTGGGATAAAAGGTGAAGACTTGGGTGTCTAAATGGTAATTGAGTCCTCACAGATACAGCAGTCTCTTGTAAAATTAATATGAGGTAAGTTTGGTAGTCTCAGACTATGAATAAAAACTTGAATGCTACCTGACACAGTCAAGTTATTATGTTATTAACAAACAAGTATGATTCAAACACAACTGCTCATTGGAAGTTTTGATCCCATTGAATAAAAATGAAAACAATGCAGGTTTATGTCCAAACTTCACTAAATCTGTCAGTGGGGTAAGAGGTTTCTTTGCTGTAGTAGTTTTTGAGAACCAGAACACTTACTTGTTCAATTTTTGTGCCATTTACTACATAATAGCTAGAGATACAGTAAACTTAAATTTCATCTCATTCCCTAACACTTTCAACATTGCTCTCTTAAATCTAGACCAAGATTCCAATACAAGAATAGATGATCTTGTATGGTTCCTGAACTAAACATGTTTTTTGTTTTTTGTTTTGTTTTGTTTTGTTTTTGCATTTTAAATGTTACTAATCAAATAAAAGAATATGCAACAGAGACTATAGTCCACAAAACCTAAAAAGGTACTAACAAGTCCCTGGTTTAGACAATGAACAGTCATCCAAGCCCTTACCTGTAGTGTTTTCTGACTTCCTTCAGCAACAGTTTTCCATAGCTGCCAGTCATTTTGAAATTCTGCATGTCCTTCTTATAGGATTTGGTTCCTTTCTGATGGACAGGTATTCAAATATTATTTCTCTGTAGTATCAAAAATATCCCTCTCTAGTACCTTCCATCTTTATGATGTCCTTTTTACTCTTAACTTTTTTTTTTTTAAACTGGCAAGGAGAAAGCAGATAATAAAGGCTGGCAGACTAAAACCTAAAAACAGGCATGTTCTACAATCAGAAAGCTAGATAAAATAGACAAATAATCAAAATTACTAAATCTGCTTCCATTTCTGGTCATTGCCATTATGGAGCCAAGACTTCTCCAGTAATACTATGGGGTCTCTACAATGGGGGTTTCTTGAGAAACCCTGTGTACTGGTGGAAGAAGGAATGCATGCTGTGAGATGGTGGAGGTCTGCCAGTCTTCACCACAGGCTCTGTGATTCACAGTACTTGAAAATCTTTCCATCACGAGCCCAAGATTCAGAATCACATGGGAATGATTGAGAAAGCAAAGCAGAAAACTGAAGTTGTAACAGAGATCACTGCAAATAAACTCATGTCTAGGACTATTCATACAAAGCAGTACATTTAAAATAATTTCTTATGAAAAATATTTATAAAAATATTTTAGGGGGCTGGGGATATACCTCAGTTGGTAGAGTGCTTGATTCATAAGCACAAGGCCCTGGGTTCAATCCCCAGCACCACACACAAAAAAAATTAATTTAGCTAATATATATCCCTTTCTCATGTAATAAAAATTAGATAATCACAAAACTAATATATTTATTTTGTCTGTTTGTTGACTAATTATCTCAAGATTGTTTACATCCATTCCTTCATGAATTTACTACCTAGTATGTGCTTTATGATGAAGCATCCTATAGAATATAAAACATGCAATCCTTGCCTAAATGAACTTATATTCCTATTGAGAGACATCCAGAAAAATGTGTCAATTAGTGAAATAAACAAAAGAAGTATCATTTATAGAGACTATGAAATTATTGTCCCAAATTTTAGATTTTAATATAAATAATTTTTAAACAATCACAGGTCTAATACCAAGTAGAAATATTCCTAAAATATGATGCTTTAAAATTATTTAGGCCAGGTGCAGTGGTGCATGCCTATAATCCCAGTGGTTCAAGAGACTGAGGCAGAAGAATTTCAAGTTCAAAGCCAACCACAGCAACCTAGTCAGGCTCTAAGTAACTCAACAAAACCCTGTCATTAAATAAAATATAAAAAAGGCTGAGGATATGGCTTAATGTTCAAGTGCCTCTGGGTTCAATCCCTGGTACCAAAAATGAAAGATATTTAGTTATAAGTGGCAAATAATATGATCAAGACTTTGTAAACTTGTTTCAACTTTTTTAAGTATAACCCTAGGAATGGAATTGCTGCTTAATATGATAATTTTATATTTAAATTTTAGGGAAAATGGTATAAATTAATTTTTGAAAATTAAAAATACATTTAAAAAATCTGATGGGCTCAGAATTCTCTATTCTTGCAAGTACTTTGGTTAAAATTCTACACTTTATTGTATAATACTTTTTACTCTAACAACAAGCCTAAACTCCATAAGGAAAGAATGTGATTGAAGAAATTATTAGACACTGACCAAAAATGATGCAGAATTTCTGTCAAAGCTATTAATAAAAGCAAGGGAATATGCAATATCAGATTGTGGTAGTCCTTGCTACATGCAATCTCTTCAATATCTGTTATGATGCCCACAAGTATTATATCAAGTAAGTCTATTGAAGAAGAAATTCAAGTTTCTATTTTTTCTTCTCTACTACCAGTCAAAATTTACTATTGTAGAAGAAAATATTATTAAACAATATATGCTACTTGAAAAGAATTAGATATTGTAAATATTTCACCAGATTTCAAACTACGCATGTTTTAATAAATAATATTAAAATATTTCAGAAAATATGCAATTAGTCTAAAATATTAACTAGTTTAAAAAAGTAGGTTCATTTTCTTTGATTCATAGCTTTTTTAAAAAAGAGGTATGTCAGGGCTGGGGAGAAAGCTCAGTTGGTAGAGTGCTTGCCTTGTAAGTACAAGACCCTGGGTTCAATCCCCAGCACTCCCCCCCAAAAAATAGAGGTATGTCTTGTACTCAAATACTCATTAAGGATATGTCCTGGGGTTGAGGTTGTGGTTCAGTGGTAGAGTACTTGCCTTGCATGTGTGAGGCACTGGGTTCAATTCTCAGAACCATATATACATTAATGTATAAAATAAAGGTTGATCAATAACTATTTTTTAAAATAATATGTCCTAGCCAAATGTTGTGGTTCATGCTTGCAATCCCAGAGGCTTGGGAGGCTATGACAGAAGGATTGTGAATTCAAAGCCTGCCTCAGCTACTCAGTGAGGCCCTGAGCAAGTCAACAAGACCCTTTCTCAAAATAAAAATGAAATAAAAAGTGATAGGGATGTTTCTCAGTGTTGTAGCACCCTTGAGTTCAATCACTGGTACCCCCACCCAAGAAAAAGAAAAGAAAAAGTGTCCTAGTCAGGTACAGTTACTCATGCTACCTAGGTAATTGAAGTAGGAGGATCACCAAACCAAAAGTCAGCAATTTACCAAGACTGTTTCAAAATGAAAACTAAAAAACTATGTATACAGCCCAATGGGAGAGTAGTCCTGGGTTCAGTTCTCAGTATCACCCCTCACCCCACAAACATGTCCCATAAATCACCCATGAAGATGCATACTGTGCTTATTTTATTACTGAATATCACTGGCAAACATAATGGCAAGGCTTTTCTAATTTAAAAATAAACACACTGAGCTGGGCATGCTAACAAGGATCACAAGTTCAAAGGTAGCATTAGCTATGTAGCAAGGTCCTAAGCAATTTAGCAAAACCCTAAACAAATTACAAAGACCCCCATCTCAAAGTGTTAAAAAGGGCTAGAGACGTGACTCAGTGGTGAAACACCATTGGGATCAATCCCTGGTATCAAAAAACAAACAAACAAAAAATGCCCCCAAACACACTGGATTTAAGTAATACCAAGAATTCAATGGGTTTCTGAAAGAAAATTAGAATTTCATTTCAGGTATCTAGCAGATAACATCTTGCAAGAAAAATAGAAGTCTATAAAATAAATTTTGGGATTTGATACAAAGGCAAATTTTCCCCTCCTCCATATAATTATATCCAAATTATTAAATTTCCTACTAGCCCATCTCTCCTGTCCCACATTAATCACAAAACTCTCAGTGAAATCTCAGCAGAAGCTAGGAGGTCTGGGACAATAGATATAATGCTATAGACTTTGAAGCAAAGAAAACTAGGCTGTAAAGTATTCATTCTGCCAACATGATGAGCAACCTTGAGGAAGTAATGACCCTCCAAAGAAAAGAAAATATGGTGTCTGAATCCTTGGTAGAATAAATGACTTCCCTGGAGTTATCCAACCAAGTGTTTCAGTATATCAAATCCCAATCCATGACTTCTGACTTAAAATGCAGATACCTTTCCACTATGCCTTTCCCTCTCTCACAGCACAAGCATGTACATGCAATGTAAGGGGTGAGGGTGACCCTGTTTTAACTGCTGCCACAAATCTCTACAGCAGAATCTCTGGCACAGTGAGGGAAGGCTTGTCAGATAATCTGTGTGTCATGACATACTGGCAGCAAGTCATGTAAGATCCTTTCTGGTAATTATAACATTTCTAGGGGTATTTTCATTTTGCATATATAGATTTGTTCTAAAAATGTGACAATTTATGTTTTAATTCATTCACTTTAACAAGCTCTTTATTTAATATCCTTATCTGTGTATTACTAATTTGACTTGTAAAAAGGACTGTCACATGAATGAAACATTTTATGACTACCTGCTATATGTGGTCAGTACTACAGATAAAGTCTGTGACAAACATAAAATTGAAATCCAATAAAATTTATTCATGATGAACCTTAGAATTTAGTAGTCAATATGCATATAGCATGTTGAAAAACTATGCTGAGACCACAAATTTCACAAATGTTCTATGCATATTTAAATTGTAATAATTCAGGTTATAAGACTAGCAAAAATATTTAATGTCAAAATATTTACTTAATAATTAGGATAATATTATGCAATATATCATTATTTGTAAACTAGTAAAAAACAGAAATGTGGGATGGAATATTTCATTATGACTTGAGACAGGCATAGTAACAATGTTGGAGTGAAAGTAGAATATTCAAGTAAGCAAGAGAAAGTTATACAATGTTGTGTTTCCTAAAACACCAGGAAATGAGAGAGAGAAATAAAAGGTCATTATTATGACTTTACCTAGATAGTAAATTCACATTGTTTATAAAGTAATTAATTGGGGCAACATCTTCTCCATCCCAAATATGTACTATTATCTTTGCTGCTGTTTTCTTCAATAGTCATTTGTTCAGCTAATTCAGATAATGATTCACCAACATTCTGGCATCCTCAAAGAGTGAGGGATAGCCTTCTCTTAAAATTTTCATCCTATCAATTGAATGTGCCTCGAAAAAATTCTGAAGAATGAATACAAAAGTGAAGTTAGCAATATTTTACTGCTCAAGAAAACAATGTCATTCTGCATTTCCTGGGAATCTTCAAAATAGGAATATGATGAAAATAATCAGGAACTTTTTACTTTGCCAAACATCACAAAATTCAACCTCTTGTTTAAATAGATGCATTTGCTAAATAATGCTTTATTTATTTGGCATTATAAAAATAGAAATTTTGCATAATTAGAATTCATTCAAAATAATGAAATTTAGAAGGGTTGGAAATTTTCCTTAAATGTACTTTCTAAAAGATTCCATCCCTACAAATCGCAATCACATAGGAAACAGTCAGTAGATATCTTCAGATATAACCATGGGTTAGGAGAGATAAAGAGGAAAGGAAAAAGAATAATCTTTGAGCTTTTACTATTCCATTTTTATGTATTAGAAAATTTCTCAAAGAAATTCCCTGGTCCAAGTCAGACAAGTAACAAATAATTAGACTTAAAAACAGAATTGCCATTGACCTTATCCCCCACATTATAGCATCTCTTAAATCTGGATGGATTTCACAATTAATAGTATGTCAAAATGTAATTGAGGACATGTTTTCTTTCTTATACATACATAAATGAATGATACAATTCATGGTGTAGTCTTAGAAATGATGAAACAATGTACTTGCTCCCAAATCCATTTTTTTCAACAATTTACCCATCACTTCTTTCTGATTTACTTTCTGACTTGCAATGAGCAGGTTTACCAGATCAACATTTGTAGGGAACATTCCTCAAGTTTATCTGACAGTAGTCACTGACACCATGGTCTATATAAGCCAAACAGTCTGAACAGAGAAACTGAGGTAATGGTAAAGACTTCCCATGGAATGAAGGTCTTTGTAGCTGCTGAGGCTGAATTTGAGCTGAGGGGAGGCCTCCTTCTGACATGCATCACAGAAAGCTGTGATGTGAACTGGCCCACACTGCCTTGCCTCATGCTGTGTGCTGGAGCTTGCCATTCCCCCAGTCCTTTGTCTCAGACCTGTTGCTGGGCAGAATTGCTTAGGCCTGCTTGGTTTGTTTGTTTGCACTACCCAGACCCTTGATGCATAGTTCACCTATAGGTTGACTCTGTTATACTTTAAGAAGTTTGTTAATCTGATTGGATAATGTACCTATATATGTCCTGTGCAACCCTAAATAAAATTATATTCATGCCTTCAGAGCTTAATCTCTGATGCCTGGGTAAGCACACTGGGTAAGGTTAAGTAGGGGAGGCATTGTTCGTCCTCACCCTCAGCAAACCCGTCTCTGAACATCTACAACCATTATACTATAAGCATTATCCTACATAAGTGTAAGGTCATCATAAACTCCTTTATGCTTAGACTTGGGTTATGACTCAGTGGTGGAATGCTTGCCTGGCATATGTGAGGCACTGGGTTCAATCCTCAGTACCCCATAAAATAAACAAAATAAAGGAATTATATCTATCTACAACTACTGTTTTAAAAAAAATCTTTCGTGCTAAAATAAGTGTTTTACCAACCACCTCTGTTTACCTATTTCTGTTTGTGTTTTGCTTACTGTCTCATTCTAAGGCTCTATTCTAAGTAGGTGAGTTTGCTGACCAGATGAACTCTTCATAAGATACTAGTTATGTAATGATTTTTGTTTGCTCAGAGGCTGAATGGAGGATATCATATACAAATTTAAAAGTAGCAATAATTTTGTTCATTACTATCTCCTTGTTATATTTACTATACATTTCAAACTAAGCATTACAAGAAAAATATAAAACCACACACACTGAAATAGCAAGAATTACAATTACACTATAATAAAGACGTTTTTTGCTCCTAAGCTGTAAAATAGGAAATGGACTTTGGTGAACTATTGAAAAGATGTCATGCCTTAGCTTGATTTGGTTATAACACCAAAATTACAAGTATATTTGTTGAATATTTTCTATTAATTTATCTTTTAGATTACTCTTCCTCTTTTCAGCTGTATCTAACCTGAAATTAAACTTATCTATTGGGTTCTTAATTTTAGTTACAACACTTTTTTCTCTTTCAAAATTTTCTTTTCTTTTCTATAGATCTCACTTCTCTAGTAAAATTTCAAACTCAGCATGCATTTGCCTAACTAGATTCGTTATCATGTTTTAGTGCTTCCAAGTCTGTTTAATCTGGATCAAGACTATTTTGATGGTTTGAACTGTTCCTTTTCTTGATTTTTTTTCTCTTGGACTTACTGTACACTTAGCAATTTTTTAACTGCCAAGCATTCTATGTGAATGAAATTCTGAAATGCCTATAGGGAAAATATACAGATTCTAGATGCTGTTACCTACTGCCAAAGAAAATTTAATTATTTTCTAGAGGGAATTCAAAGTAGATGAACAGATCAACTCAATCCAATCAGGAACAGAGATTGCTTGAGACTGAGTTTGAACAATATTATAAAGATTGACCTGCCTGTATTTGTACTTACTCTTATGACACAGTCCTTTAATAGCTTCCACTATATCATGAGCCAGAACAAAACTACCAAAAGCTCCATGCAACTTCTCCAATTGTTTTTTGCTTATCTTTTATACCCTACTTGGCTTTTATCCTTTTTCTCTACACAATTACGAGTTAGAAAACACAGGAGAAAACCCAGTACAGAATGTGTCTCTATCCTTCTCTCCTGAATGTTAAATGACTCAGCAGCTCTATAATGCCTTCAAAAGGATTTTAGTTTCCTAGCACCTCTAGTAGTTTCAGCAGAAGATTTAGTCTTCTACGAATTACTCAATCATAGGTAAAAATGGAGGTTTTGATGTGGATTTAAAGATAACATAACACAGGTATTTTACCAAGCAAGGAGGTAGTCAATGAAATCAAAATTTGAATCCAGAAAGAAACCTTTTTGTATAGGGTTGTCCTAAATGGTATCTCATATATGACTGTCAAACTTATTGAGCTACCTTCATGGTCAGTCATCAATGCCATTCATTAAAACATACTAGATATTTTAGATGAACCAAGCTACACCACTCCCATCTCTCTAGATGAGTCTGAAATAAGACTTTACCTTAGAGACACTAGAGTCACTCTAGCAAGTCATCAATCATGGTAATTTTGTCAACCGCAACAGAGTCATGAAGAAATCTATATTCTACAAAAGTCCTAAGCTGGTAGCTCATAACCACCAACTTCTTAGACAGCAAACTTTTTAAACACAGTCATATGGCTATTGATGTCTAACTACATAGACATCATTTCAGAATCTGGGCATACAATTATTTTTTAAATTGAGACATGCCTATTTCAAAATTTTTGAAAACTGAAACCTGCCTATTGTTCATACTTCCAAATAGGAATAAAATTAAGGAAGTTTAACAGAAATGATTTATTTCACATACTAACACATCAATTATATATGAATTCAGTATACATTATAGCATAGAGTCTGGCTATCTGAAACAGCAGTCAACAGCCAAAAGTGGCTAATGAGTACCTGAAAGAAGTTAGTACAAAATGAGTTGTGTCATAAATGTGAAATAAACATTAAATTTCAAAGACTTAGTAGTAAATATATATAAAATAATTCAATAATTGCAATGCATATTATAGAAAAAGAAAATAGAAATGGTAGCTGCTGGGGGAAAAAGTGAAATGAGAATTACTGATTACCTGGTACAGATCTTCAGTTTTACAAGATAAAAAGAATTCTCAGAGACAGATAATTGTGAAGGTAGCAAACAACATGAAGTATTTTCATAAGGACAAACACAATAATGGTTATGTCAGTACATATTAAATGTATTTTTAAAAAACTAAAAGTCCTTAGTTGCCTAGAACAGTAATAAGCATTTATTATCTCACAAAATTTTAAGTTTAAACAAATTTTAATTGTTCTACTTATAATGAAGAAAAGATACTTTGGATATATTTAAGAAATATATTACTAAATTAAACCCATATATAAGAAAATCTTTTAAAAATACATGTTAAAATCTTCCTAGAGAAGATGGAAAAATCCTTTCCATGTAAGAGTTTATTTCTGAGTGAAAAATATAAGGGCTGTCTGTTTAGCTAAATATTTCCCAAGAATCAGATCAATAATGTTAGATTGGGGATACAGTGTTGGGTAGTGGAATGATGAGTTTCAGATTATCAGATTCAGATATAGCAAAAGTATGAGTACTCCATGTAAAAAGGATGAGGGTGAAAAATAATAATGACAGAAACAAGAAAACCTTCAATTACACTAGTCCCATGGAAATAATTTTGATAATTGGTATTATTTTATTTTAGATGAAATTATTTTAGACAGCAAGAAAAGCCATTTCAGGATCTACTAATTTAAAGCAAGTAGCCATATACAGATAACAAAAGCAACAGCTTGTTACCATCTAGCACACAGCATCCAAAGCCCACAGGTTAGCCCCTGAATATAATTACATTTTAAGGTTAATGAGACCACAAAATATGTTTCTTACATGAAGATCTGTACATTATTTAAAAGTACTCAAATGATGTCTTGATGTGAACCAGGGATTTAATGTTTTTATTTATATGGTTCCACTGTGGGGATGTGGGGATATTTTGGGAGAAAAAATGAAAAATGGAGGAGGTGAAGTGGTCCAAAATAACCACTGAGTGAATTGCATTGCAGCTTTTATTTATGAGATGTCCTTATTTTTGATGCCACAGTGGCTCCAAAATGAAAGACAAATTTAAAAATATATTTTGTTTATAATATATAAACATTTAAATATTGAGACAGCATGAGAATTTTTGAACTACATAAATAATTTCAGTATTGATACATGGAAATGTGTATCACTGAGCAATACATAGTGCAGAAGACATTTCTAACACAGCTTTCTGACAGTTATTAAAGAGATTGATCGATATCATAATATAGCACAAATGTGATTCAATAAATATGGCACTACAAAATTTCTTAACTGAAAGTTTTAAATATTTTACATGAGTACAAATTAATTTTAGTTTCTTGTGTTATTTAAACATACTCTTTTATGTGGTACATTAGAACATTCTAAATCAGTTTGCAAGAAAACCACACTATAGTTTTGCTTTTTTTTTATTTCCCTTCAACAATTGAAGACTGAACAACACTAAATATTATGGCACTGTTTACTTGGACAGAGTATGTCATCCAAATTCTCTTTGATAAACAATAATGAATGGTGTTTTCTCTTATAAAATAATCACACATGCTTCATTACTTGTAACATGCATGTTCTAAAGATGAAGTATTACTCAAAACATTCACTTGTCATATCTTGTCAGAAGAATAAAATATATTAAGATCATATATAGAATGAAATAATACAGAAAACATGACTGAAAATAAGAAAACCTACAATTGTAATGTTAATCATTCTGAAATATTTTATTATTATTTTACAAGATAGTTACCAAGGTGAGGATATTTTCTTTCATATATATTTTAGCTATTTCCTCTGCAAAATTTTGCATATTTGATGAGTATTCATTTAGTGCACAGGGACATTAAAATATTCATGTTGTGAATCCTATAGTAGATAAGCTTGTTTAATTGCTTTAAAAACATTTTTCTTGGATGTATTCTTAACTTTTCCTTGTAAAGAAACTCATTCAAAATAAAATAAGCCTTCTCAAAATGAAAGATGATATCAAGTTCACAACACTGTCAAGTAATTTACACATAACACTTAATTATTTCCAGGCTACTTAATGTATTTTCCTAATCCTCAATAGCACAGCAAAAGGCAGACTATAATATCTTTTGAAAATGATCTTCATATCTCATCACTCAAGGAAGGACATTTGGGTTTCCTTGATAAATGGTCTGAAAAAGTTCCCATGTGATCTTTTCTTTCTCTTTGTATGGCATTGGGACATACCATTTCAGTAGTCTACACTTTACCTGACAGCTGAAAAATAACATACACTGCATGGCAACTGCTGGTCATGGACATGGTGGAGTTTAGCAAAAGCAACTGAGGGGAAGCCCCTGGAAATGTGCTAAGAAAAAGAAGCCATGCTGCTGTGGTGAGGCAGATTTCAAGAGATGAAACATCTGGCAGAGTGTATTGAACAAAAATGAAGATGGGTTTATATGGGGAAAAATATATAATTAGAAAAATAGGAAGAATTTAGAATGATGGAAAGGACATTAGAACATAGTGCCATAAAATTTTGGGTGTTATATGTGTTTAATTTTTACAAGAAGGTTCATAAATTTTCACAGGTTTTTAATATAAAAGAGCTCTATAAATGTATTTCTTAGTGTGTATGAGTCTCTTCATCCCTATCTCCAGCACATACACAGAGACAAGTATAAACTGTAGACAAAGGAATAAAAGGAATCCTACCTGAGAACACTAAAGAAGGACTAAGTCAGGGCAGAGAATAGAGGTCCATTTAACACTTTGAAAAAGGCAATGTCATGGCACTGGAATGGGCACAGGTTTTTCTTCCAATTTTTGCTTGAGGAGAGGCCACAGGGTGGAGGGGGTTAAAAACATCTGTAAGGAAACCTGTAGCCTGGATTCATGAAGACTCAGAAAACAGAGTTAATCCCCAGATCATGAAAAGTGAGAGGTAATGCCAGAAAGAAGAAAACCTGATAGTGGGGACCCCAATTTTGTGGATACCTTCTTCCCACATCTCTAAAGACTAAAGGAGATGTTTGAGAGCAGATTGGAAACAAATTAAAGCTAACAGAACTGAGATCTGAAGATCCATGAGGAGAAAGTGTCTGATGACTGACTGAATAACAATTTTAGGAATCTAAACTGTTGAGGCTGTCATGAAAAGAACATGTCTCTGCATATTTTGGGGATGTGCATAAAACAGGTGATCCAAGGAACTGAAAATAACCTTATAAAAACTAATTAAAAATGAGAAATAACTCAAAATGATAGGTAATGAAAATCATATCTCAATAATAACATTGAGTGCAAATGCCATAACTCATCAATCAAAAGACATAGTCTGTAAGATTGGATTAAAAAGGAAGACCCAACAATATGCTATCTCCAAAAGACTCTCCTCATAGGCAAAGACATTCACAAGTTAAGGTATAAGGATGGAAAATAAATATCATTCACTTAGAATTCATATACAAGGAGGCTTTAATATCCTTATATCAGATAGAGTGGACCTGAAGTAAAAGTTAATCAAAAGGAACAAAGAATATCATATCATACTGTGTAAGGGAATTATACATCAATAAGACATACCAATTATAAATATAAATGTCCCCCAAAATGGAGCATGGGCATATATCAAACCTTTATCAATTTTAAGAATCAAATAAACAAAAACAAAATAATACTGGGTGATTTTAATATATCCCAATAAACAACTGATAGATCCTCCAACCAAAAACTAAATAAAGAAGATTTAGAAATAAACAACACAATTAATAATTCAGACATAACTGACATATAGAATATTTTATCCATTAGTGACTGAATACACTTTTTTTCTCAATAGCACATTTTCTCTTCACTAAAATAGATCATATTTTAAACCACAAACAACTCTGTGTAAATGCAAACTATAGCTCTAATACTTTGGATTATGTCAGATCATAAAACAAAGAAATGAGAAATAAATAATAAAATAAAAAAGAGAGGCTACCCTGACAACTGGACAATAAATACTACACTATTGAATAGCTAATGGATAGCTGAAGAAATCAGGGACAAAATTAAAAAAATACATAGAGGTCAGTGAGAATAGTTACACAGCATATTATAATTACTGAGACACTATGAAGGAACTTCTAAGAGGAAAGCGTATTGCACTGTGTTCATTTGAAAGAAAAGAATAAAAAATTCCAACTAAATAACCTAAAATTACATCTCAAAGCCTAAGAAAAGAAGAAATCTATACCAAAACAGTAGAAGACAGAAAATAATTAAAATCAGTGCTGAAATCATTGAAATTTAAACAGAAATTTCAAAAAGTCAATGAAATAAAAAGTTACTTCCATGAAAAATTGCTAAAATTAATAAACACTTAGCCAAGTAATGAAGAAAAGAGAAAACTCAAATTATTAAAATTTATGATGAAAATGAAATAGCACCACAGAAACTACTGAAATGCAGGTGATATAAACTATTGTAAATATATATAATTTAATAAAATAGAAAATCACAAAGAGATCAACAAATTTCTAGAGAAATATGACCTACACAATTTAATGTAGGAGGACACAAAAAATTAAAACACACCAATTTCAAGCAATGAAATAGAAGATGCCATCAAAAGCCTACCACACACACACACACACACACACACACACACACACAGAAAACCCAGGACCAAATAGATTCTCATCCAAGTCCTTCCGGACCTTCAAAGAAGACTTTACATCAATAATTCTCAAATTATTCCATGAAACAAAACAGGGGAAACACTTCAAAACTCATTCTATGGTCCTAGTTTCACCCTGATACCAAAACCAGATTCATCAAGAAAAGAAAACTTGAGAGTAATATCCCTGATGAATATAGATGCAAAAATTCTAAAGAAAATACTGGCAAATTCCATACAAAATCATGTTAAAAAGGGTAGAATACCATGATAAAGTGTGTCTCATGCCAGGAATACAAGGATGGTCCAACATATGTAAATCAATAATATAATTCATCTCATTAATAGATTAAATGCAATAATCACATGATTATCACAACAGACAAAGAAAAAGCATTTGACAAAATTCAGCATCCACTCATGCTCTATACACTAAATAAATTAGTGAGAGTTGGAACATTCCTCAATATCATCAGTGCTACATATGCTGAACCCAAGACTACTATAATTCTAAATGGATAAAATTTTAAATTTTTCTTGCTAGAAACTGGAACAAGAGAGGGATGCCCTTTTTGACCACTTCTATTCAACTTATTACTTACAAACCTCACTGGAGCAATTAAACAAAAGAAAGAAATCAAAGTGATAATTAAAGTGAATAGAAAAAGAAGACCTTAAATTATCTCTATTTGCCAATGACATGATTGTATATTTAGAAGACCCAAAAACTCCACCAGAAGACTTCTAGAATTCATTAACAGATTATGCAAATTAACAGGATATAAAATTAATACCAATAAACCAATTGTATTCCTATATGTCACTGATGAAAGAGCTGAAATGAAATTATGAAACTCTCCCATTCATAACAGGCTCAAAAATTGCTCAAGTATCAATCTAACAAAAGGGGTGGAAGCCCTCTACAATGAAAACTACAGAACATTAAAAAAAGGAATTGAAGAAAGACCTTAGAAGATTGAAAGATCTCCCATGTTCTTGGATAGGCAGAATTAATATGTCAAAATGGTCATACTACCAAAAGCATTATAGAGGTTTAACTCAATTCCTATAAAAATTCCAATGATTTTCTTCATAGAAATAGAAAAGTCAATCATGAAATGTATTTGGGAAAACAAGTGGACCTGAATAACTAAAACAATCCTTATTAGAAAAGTGAAGCAGGAGGCAGCACAATATTATGTCATAAGTTACACTACAGAGCTATAGTAACAAAAACAGCAAACTATTGGCACCAAAACAGACATGAAGACAAACAGGACAGAAATCACAGAGAGAAATCTACATATATGAAGTTAACTCATTCTAGAAAAAGGTGCCACAAACACATGACTCTTCAGCACATGGTGCTGAGTATATTGAAAATCCATGTAGAGTAGAGTAAAATTTATCCCCTATTTTTCAGACTGCACAAAACTCAACTCACTTTAAGTCAAGGACCTCGACATTAGAAGAGATTGTTTACCTTGTAGAAAAAAAATAGAGAACAAATTGTCCACCATTTTGGCATAGGAACTGACATCCTCAAAAAGATTTCTAAAGCACAAAATGTAAAATCAAGGATCGATAAATGCATGACATCAAAAAAATATTCCTCACAGAAAAGAAAATGAGAAAGTGAAAAGAATGCCTACACAATGGGAGAAACCTTTGCCACCTGCACTTCAGGTGGAGCATTCAACTCTAGGATATATTAAAAACTCAAAAAACTTACGCACACAAACACACACCCACACACACACAATAACCCAACCATTAAATGGGCAAAGGAATTTAGCAGGCACTTCACAAAAAACCTGAAAGATATAAATAAATAAATAAAAATATTCTAGTGTTACATATTATGACCCCAATATGAAAACAACAAATGAACACAGAAATCAGTATAACACAGGAAATAGTTAAAATCGGAGCCACAAAGTTGGTTCTCTGAAAAAATAAGTAAAATTTATTAACACTTAATGAAACTAGCCAAGAGAGAGAAAAATTAATTTATTAAAATCTGTGATGAAAAGGGAAATATCACTTCAGGTACTACTGCATTGCAGAGGGTAATCAAAAGCTATTTGGAGAACTTATATTCCAATAGATAGAAAATCTTGAAGACATTGATAAATTACTAGAGACATATGACATACCACTAATTGAACCATGATTATATAAAAAAAATGTGAAGAGATTAATTTCAAGTAAAGAAATTGAAGGTGTCATCAAAGGACTACCAACTAAGAAAAACCAAGGACCAGATGGATTCTCAAGTGAGTAACATCAACCTTTTAAGAATTCATATCAAACTTCCTTAAATTATTCTACAACAAAGAATAGAAGGAAACTCCTTGAAACACATTCTATGTAGTTTTTATCACCCTGATATGAAAATCAGACAAAGACATATTAAGGAAAGAAAACTTTACAACAATATTCTTGATGAAAATAGATAAAGGATTCTCAATAAAATACTGGCAAATTATATTAAAAAAATTAAAAAGTATGCACCATGATCAAATGGAATTCTTCCCAGGGCTGCAATGTTCTTTTAACATATGGAAATCAATAAACATTATCCATCACATCAATAGACTTAAAGACAGGAATCACATGATTACCTCAGTAGCTGCTGGAAAAGCATTTGGTAAAATGCATAATACATTTGTGATCAAAACACTAGAAAAAGTAGGGATAGAAGGAAAATAACTCAATATTGTAAAATCTGTATACACCAATCCCACAGTCAACAGTATTCTAAACAGAGAATAACTGAAAAAATTCCCTCTAAAAAGAGAAATGAGAAAGGTATACCACTTTTACATTACAGGGTGAGTAAGAGAGAATGATTTCACACAATTTATATCATATTAGGGGCTAAGAAAAGTCTTTGTAGAAATCATGTTAGTCCTCACATGCTAATCAGCATCAGTGTCCAAGCGGGCCATCACAGTCTTCTGACATTTATCACTGACAACCTTCTTGGTCCAATGGGACCATGTGAGGGAACAGTGGAGTGTATTTGTAGGGGTGTGTGCCAGGCTAGCTCAGTCACAGGTAAGAGCTGATGGAGCCATAAACCAGGCCCCGAGATTTGGGTAAACGCAGGCTTGTGGTGAGCAACCTGCAAACTGGTTTATAGCAGAAGAAACCATACATTTCACAGACTTTTAACCCAATCACAATGTGCCACGGGGGATCAGACCACCAGGCCCCAATACAGGTTTTCTTGGTAACACTAGGTAAATTTGGGAACAGTTGTTTACTTTCCTAAGTAACCAGAGTGGAATGCTCCTCTCCATAGGTATTCCTGACTGGCATGAATGTGTGAAGGTTTTCCTTACACACTTGAGACATTCACAGCTCCTAGCCAAGACTTAGGATTTCTCCCAACAGTATCAGAGAACCAGGAAAGCCCTGAAGCACCTACAGCCTTTTCTTTGCCTTTGACCTGCTCTAGGCAAGACATAAAAGTGGGGAAAAAAGCTGAAGCAAGGAGAAACAGTGAGAGTCACCAACATTTTTTCTTTCCTGTCCAACATCAGCATATGAGAGAAAGAATTTAACACCTGACTTTCTGAGTCAGGCTTATTTAACCTACAATGATGTTCTCCAGTCCAGTCATTTACAAACAAAAAATGAAATTCCATGCTTCCTTGTGACTGCACAAAACTCCATTGTGCATATATACATATATATATACCTCATATTCTTTATTTATTTATCTATCATCAGGCACATTGATGGTTCTATAACTTGGTTATTCTGAATTGTACTGCTATAATAATTGGCATGCATAAAGATACTGATGTTTGACGGCATAGAATAATTGACCAAAGATATCATAAATAGTAATTGATAGTACAAAAATTTATATTTTGTTGTTGTATGTCTTCAGATTAATTATCACCCAAATAATGCTAATTGTGTTCAAACACTTTCATAGCACACTAGATCTTGGGATCCAGTAGGAGGAAGAAGTGGAAGAAATTATATAAGTTTTCTCTATATTTTCTACTGCAGTATCAACCACTATAGTTCTATCATATTTATAAAATTTTTTGTAAAGTTTTATTTAAAAGATATTTTCAAATCACCTTAGCATACCACACAAAATGTTTCTTAAAGATGGCAACTCCATGAAATCCAATTATTAACTCAAGTATGTATTAACATGCTCTGATCTTTTACCAGGAGTTCCAATGAAGGAATAACAACCCAAGGCAACACTGACTTATGTATGTGAATATCTTCACCTGGGGACACTAGAACAACCACTTTCCCAGCATCTTCACAGAAATCTATTTATTACAAAACCCAATTTACTTATTCAAGATACCCGGCACATTCTCTCTCTTGTGATATGGCACTACATATTCTCCCCAGGGAGAACTTACATGTTGAAAAGGAAAATCTGTGGTCTCTGTCATAAATTGTCCCTAAGTTCAATCCCCAATATCCCATAAAAAAGGGGGGGAGCAAGTAGCTGCTAAACTAGGATTAAATTACTATCATTTCTTAGTAAATCAAAAGTACAGCTGGGGGCTGGGGAGATAGCTCAGCTGGTAGAGCTTGTCTCGCAAGCACAAGGCCCTGAGTTCAATCCCCAGTACCACAAAAAAAAAAAAAAAAGTACGGCTGGTGGATTGTGAACATATGTTCCTGATATAAAATGTGAAGACAAAGGTAGTACTCCAAAACAATCCAGTGTTAACTATGAATTGCATTTATACATAGTTGAGCATACTTTACCCATATTATCCAGATTAACTTTATTACAGTGTAAACAACATATAAAACTTCTAAAATATTTTGTAAGATCATTATACGTGAGTTGAAGTATTTTTTGTGTAATCATAATCATTAATTCTGACATACTGAAGACTATACTATTTAATATTTTCAGCTATACTATATATGCTTTGGTTGTGGATTTTTCCTCTAAAATTGGCTTAGTCAAATGAATAAAGAAAAACACAAATGTACTAAAATGACAATGATGAAATAAAACAATACGATTCTTGAGGCCTTTTAAAATCTTCATTCCATTCCATTTAGATTCAAGTATTACATGTATGGTATTAATTAAAATCCAAATATGAGAGTTTACATTAAATATATGCAAACTTATGTAAAGCAAATAAATAGTATATGCCCTATAATGCACTTTTACCCAAATAGCATTTAACTACATGGATTTTTTGTTTCCTTTTATTACAAAAGTGGTTTAATTATGTCTTTTGAAAAAAAAATACTGTGACCTATAGATGATGGAATGAGTCATTTTGTCTGCACTACATAAGTTATTGAATAAAATATGTGAGAATTCCTCTATTTAGCTAACATTCACTTATATTAAGATGATAAACTTGACCTTGGCCTAGAATATGAGCTAGTGTACTAATGAGTGTCAGTTCTGATTATATTCAGACACACAGAAGGTGTACAGTTTTCAAGAATGCCATTAATAAGAAGAGGGAGAAAGTAACACCAATGACAGAAGCAGTGAAATTTGCCCTTTGGGTTTTAATTTCAATAGACTTTTTTGCTCTGTGGATATCCATTTGAGCTTAGATGAAATGGGTGCTATGAAGGCCTAAGGTTCTATCAATATGCAATTGGCTAGCTCCGCTAGAATAAACTATTCATATTCTGGAAAAATATTCATTATGATGATAGTCTATTCTGTATTAGGAAAAATAAATATTTTCATAAATATGAAAAAAAAATGTTTTTACACAGGTCCATGAGGACAATTTGAATATTTGTCATTTCTCATACTTATTTTTTTCTATTAACCAAACACAAATATGCAATTAAATACAAAATACATATGAAATGTATATTAGAACTATTTTGGAGAATCATCAGTTAAAATAATTACCTTTGGTTTGTATTAATTTTATCTTCATTGTTCCCTTGATTGATAACAGTGACCAATTGGTAATAGAAATTGGATGTAAAAATGCTTCTAGGAATATGGCATAAAAAATCCTGAAACAAATAACAATATTTTAATTAACTATTCTCATTGAAATCAAGTGCTGGAGCATTTAAAAAATTTGTTGAAAAGTTAATTCCTCTGTTCTCTGAAGTACACAGCTTTCTGCTAAGTCTTCAATGACTGGTGCAAATGGAATATGTGGTTATATTTTTTCCAGAAAATATTGGGATAATTCAATGTGATGAGAAAAATAAAAGACAATCTTTTGGGTCTGAACCCCCCATTTTTGCATACAACACAGCAAACAGGTACAACATATCTAGCAACAAACTATTCTAAGTATTTTTCCCCCCTTCACAGAGGAACTTCAAGGAAAGACACCAAGACATCTGTGAGATTCATATTCTGGTAATATTTGAACATTCAAACATGGGAGACAATGTTTGATGTACTTAGGATGAAGAAGGATATAAAACAGTCTCTTTAATCTGAGTACATCATGTTCCATTGGTACTGAGACACAGTTTGCATCAAGGTACTAAATGTTTCTCCCTGTATCCACCATAAAAGAGCTCTCACATATTTCAGAAAAAAAAAAATTCTAAGTGATGTCAAGTTCTTGGGCAAATGGAGAGGACCCCCATATCTGATGTAAATTAAGTAATATTTCACAGTATATTATCCTTTCATGGACACCCTGTTCCACTAAGACCACTTGCAGAGTTGGTGTAGAAAAGCAAGACTATGAAATGACCCAGAGGTTTGCTGTTTAGTCTTTGGTCATAAAAAACTTGAAGTAAAATTTGTGCAAAGTTTTAGTGAGTTGGCTTTGGCCAATTCACCCACTCACATTTTCTCTTTCTCTCTCAGCTTGTCTCTCTGTTGCTTTTCATATTATGTTAAAGTCCAACTTACAGTCTTGTGTCCATGTTAGAAAACTAGAGGCAGAGAGACTCTATTTATTGTCTGAACACCATACCCATCTTTGGCTATAGTCTTTTAAATTTCTGTTTAAAACATGGAGAGAGGCAAAAATCTGCAAATGGGCAATTTTAACTTGCTAGGACACCAAATCAGTAACCTTTATTTGTCTTATAGAAGGTAACATACAACCTGTTACTTCTATCATGTGTACATTGCTAAGAGAAGCTGTTTTAGATAATTATTACAGTTAGCTTATTATGTGGGCATCTGTACCCTGCTTATGAGCTTCCCCAGGGCAGGCACAGACCCCCAGCTTTTTGTACACATCATCTGTCAGGTGTGACTTCAACCATAGAAGATGTCACAACTGAACTGTTACTATGATTCATATGACCAAATATAAATGAGAACAAGGCTGATAAACTCTAATTGAGATCCTTAGAAAAATTTAAGAACTTCCTTGTATTTTTGTCAATTTATTACCATGTTTTAAATGTGTTAGTAGAAAGAAAGATAGAGTGTTCAAACTATTTCTGTATTTTATTACATCTTTTTGTAGAAATCTACCTACATACTTTTGATTCAGATATGTCTCATCACAGTGTAACCTTTTCTTGGGTACAGGTACTGAGTTTTCATAATTCTGAAGTAAATTTAATTGCAGCAACTATTCAAACAGTAAGATTTAGAAGGGGCAATCTCTGTTAATTAAAAAGTGGGTAGCAAGAGAGCATGATGGCACATGCCTTGGTAGGTGAACTGCAAGTTTGAGGTCAGCCTAAACATCGTAGTAAGAACCTGCCTCAAAATAAAAATAAAAATAAAAAGAACTACATGTAGTTCAGCAGTGAGGTGACCCTGGGTTCCATATCCTGTACAAAAAAAAATTATGGGATAGTGACAACTGCTATGTTTTTAAATCTCAGTAGAAATCATACTAATGAGCTTACTTGAAAAAAAAGTAATTAATTCTCAAGCTTTCATTTGACAGATAAATACTCATTACATCTCATTGAACTCTCCCACATACCCAAGAAAAAAAAATAGGAAATACAACAATCGTTCTTACCAAGAGTAATATTGAATCTACTTCTGAATTACATTTACTAACTTGCACTAATTAAGTGAAATATTTCTACTTTTCAAAATCAAGTCCCAGGTCCTCAAAATTCTTCAATTCATTTACACATTCTTGAAATGATAAACTCATAAAAATGGAAAAGGATTAATGGTGGCCAGGAGTGGTGGGTAGGGCAGCAGGAGAACATGTGTGTGGTTATCAAAGGTCAACACGAGGGGTCCTTGTGACAGAAATGGTCTATACATGATCTATATCATCTTTAATGTCAAGATGTGGACAGCTCTACATAAAGTTGGCAGAAGATGTCTCTCTCTTTTAACACAACTACATATAAATCTACAGTTGTCTCAAAATAAAATTACCTTAATCAAATAAATAAAATTGTAAATGGTTGAACCACACTGAAATGAGATCCAAGTGTTAAACATCCTAAAATTATCCAAGTTTTCCTTATAAGTCTGGTAAAGTAAGCATGAAAAATTTAAAAGGAAAGTCTAAACAATAATCACAAATGGTACCTTCTAGATGATTCATGAAAATGTCTTCCAGGAAGGAAACTGGTTGTACATCCATATAATTCTCAGTATTTTCTTCAATTATACATTTTAAAACTACTTCACAGAGCACAATATTCACATGCAAAATACATGCAAATTAATTTTCTAAATATTAATGAAGTCAAAACCATGTCTTCCTTCAGAATTCTACAATTCATTTACTCATTCTTGAAATGATAAACTCATTTCAAATGAGGAAGAAATTATACTTGAAAATATTTAAGCCTTAATATTTAAATGAAGCTTATAATGATATAGGAAAATATAAACAAAGAGTTCCCTTAACTCTGGTGAATCCAAGAATAACTGAGTCAATCCAAATATTCCACTTTACAAAATGACAATTCTTTTGTCAGAGACTAAATCATTAAGCAAAAAGCACAGATAAGTGAAATAAATTTTTACAAGTAATGGAACAGTTAACCAGAAATACAGCAATTTGTTTTCATGAAGATAGACATGAAAGAAGGCATTTATGAAAGCCTGAAGGAGATGACTCAGAAAAGATTAGATAAGCATTAATTTAAAAGTTATGTTTTCAAGCTAACTGACCATAATTTTAGTTCAGACCTTTAAAACATTATCAAATTGAATTCACTGGCACACCTAAATACCACTGGACACAGGACATAGCCAGTGCTGGCAACTTCCATCAAACCCAGAGTACAATTTCCTAGTGTTGGTAGTATTTCAGGAGAGAGGGAATGAATAGTTCAGCTAATTTTTCTAAAGCAACTAGCAGCAAAACAAGTTCACTACTGTGTTTTAAAGACACCATAAAAAAGGGGTCTTCTGTGAAAGATGCAAGTAGCAGGCTCGATAAAGTTTTAGTTGGGAAATTCAGATTTATGTGGGAAAGCTCTTGCACAAGAGATTGCACCTCTCTTTAGAAAAGGTCATTTGAAATCAGCATTCTCCTTCCCTATTTTAGAGATCACTACTGTATTCTCAATAGTCAACAGAGGGAGAAACAGCAGAGTGGCAAAGCTGTGGGTGCTAAAAGTTTTGCTTCAGGGATTGCAAAACACCCACATGGGGTGAGGAACCAGGCCTTGGGGGACATGGAGGATGGGGCCCAGGGCAGAGGACTGAAAGGGTGGGTTTGGTGACTGGCACTTGACATTCAAAGTCCACCATGGATGTCACTCCTCCTTAGTTAACAAGACTGCAGTGCTGAGACTGAACCACTAATCAACCCACCTTTAATCAGAGTAATGGGACTGATCTCTTAAGTTCTCTTTCAAGGAGTGGAGGGCAGGGTCACAGCTTTAAAGTTTTTGCGTGGCTTTGATTAAAGAAGAAAGCACCAGCACAGTGCACTCCAGCTAGCTCAGTTTCCCTCTTCTTGATTCTTTGTGGATTAAAGGCACACCCTGTCACCCACTCACGACCTCCAGACCTAGCAACTTGCAGTTCCCGACTGGGTGACTCTGAGGGAAGTACGGGGAACCAGAAGCTCATGCTTGCCAAGTTTGCGATGTTGTGCCCCCGGGTCCAGGCCCACAAGCTGTAGCTCACCCAACCTGCGCCCACCCTAGGCCACCCACGTGGCACCCTTGCCTGTGCCCACTGCAAGCCAATGAGGAGGCACCATCGCACCTGGGCCCAGGAGCCGGCCAGTCCCACCATCCCCCAGCGACCCCTACCTTGCACAATGCCTAGAACTAATGCAGCTGGAGTCCTGAAAGGCCCACCATCCACGGTCGCCTAGGCTGAACCTTGCCGCCCACCACCACGAGCTGAGTCAAGAGCCTTCTGCGTTGAACAGGGCCCCAGAGGGTTGGCACCAGGGTCTCTCCCCTGGGGTCGCTCTGGACCCGCCAGTTCAGGGGAAACCATGCCACAGCCCAACAAAGAGAGCAAAGTACCCAAGCGCCCATGTGGGTAGGCCGAAGCGGCTGCCCCTCGGTGGGAATGAGCTTGGCAGGGGTGGCGGAACTGAACAGTGGCGTCTGGAGCCTTCAAAGGCCTGGGGGAGACTGTCGGGGACAACCGCTCTGCGTGCCCCCTCTCCCCTGACTGCTGGCCGCTTTCACTAATAACAAAGAGCGCCCATCCCATACAGGGTCTTCAAGGAGAGACCGCTGCCACCATAGCCCAAGCACAGAACCACATCACCTGCTGCTGGGGCCGCTGCTGCCCCGGCTGCCTGCTGCAGATTGGTGGAGAGAGGCGGCTCCGCCCTGGGCCCGCCCCGTCACACTTTTCTATTTTCGAACTCACCTGGCCTGCCCGCCGGCCTGCAATTTCGGGAGGGATCCACTGACTTCCTGCACCGACTGCGCCCCCTAGGGACCTGAGGCGGAAGTTGCAGTAGGTTCCATCTGGGTCTGTTCTTGGAGAATAGGAGAATATTTCAAGACCTAAATGTTTGCAGGAACTGTCTTTCTGCCCCCCTCCCTTTCAGTGTCTTTTTTCATGAATATTTATGCAAGAAAAAAGTCATCCCACTAGTTTTCTTTCATATTTCAAGCTTTGTTCTGAATTATCTCAATGGGCTAAAAGCTTAAGGGATTATATTTTAGTTGCCTATTAACTGATTATTTGACTAAAATTTCTGACTGAGTAAATTTTAACTAAAATATAGGATATTGTTTTCAAAATGTTTAATGCCACATTGAGTGATGTTTCTTTTTTTCCCTTCCCCCCCACCCCTCCCACCCTTTTCCCTTTATACAGTCCTTCTTTCCTTCATTCTTACCGCTCTCCTTAGCCTAACTCTAAACCTAACCCTAAACCTAATGCTAGCCCGTCCCACCCCCCATTATATGTCCTCATCCGCTTATCAGCGAGATCATTCGTCCTTTAGTTTTTTGAGATTGGCTTATCTCACTTAGCATGATATTCTCCAATTTCGACCATTTGCCTACAAATGCCATAATTTTATCATTCTTCATTGCGGAGTAATATTCCATTGTATAAATATGCCACAGTTTCTTTATCCATTCATCAACTGAAGGGCATCTAGGTTGGTTCCACAATCTGGCTATGGTGAATTGAGCAGCAATGAACATTGATGTGGCTGTATCTCTGTAGTATGCTGATTTTAAGTCCTTTGGGTATAGGCCAAGGAGTGGGATAGCTGGGTCAAATGGTGTTTCCATTCCAAGCTTTCTGAGGAATCTCCACACTGCTTTCCAGAGTGGCTGCACTAATTTGCAACCCCACCAGCAATGTATGAGTGTTCCTTTTTCACCACATCCTCGCCAACACTTATTGTTGCTTGTGTTCTTGATAATCGCCATTCTAATTGGGGTGAGATGAAATCTTAGGGTAGTTTTGATTTGCATTTCTCTTATTACTAGGGATGTTGAACATTTTTTCATATATCTGTTGATTACTTGTACATCTTCTTCTGTGAAGTGTCTGTTCATTTCCTTAGCCCATTTGTTGATTGGATTATTTGTATTCTTCGTGTAGAGTTTTTTGAGTTCTTTATAGATTCTGGAAATTAGCGCTCTATCTGAGGTATGGTTGGCAAAGATATTCTCCCACTCTGTAGGCTCTCTCTTCACATTTCTGATAGTTTCCTTTGCTGAGAGAAAGCTTTTTAGTTTGAATCTATCCCAGTTGTTGATTCTTGCTTTTATTTCTTGTGCTATGGGAGTCCTGTTAAGGAAGTCTGATCCTAAGCCAACAAGTTGAAGATTTGTACCTACTTTTTCTTCTATAAGATGCAGGGTCTCTGGTCTGATTCCAAGGTCCTTGATCCATTTTGAGTTGAGTTTTGTGTAGGGTGAGAGATAGGGGTTTAATTTCATTCTATTGCATATGGTTTTACAGTTTTCCCAGCACCATTTGTTGAAGAGGCTATCTTTTCTCCATTGCATATTGTTGGAACCTTTGTCTAGTATGAGAAAATTGTATTTATTTGGGTTTGTATCCATGTCCTCTATTCTGTACCATTGATCTACCTGTCTCTTTTGTTAGCAATACCATGCCGTTTTTGTTACTATTGCTTTGTAGTAGAGTTGAAGATCTGGTATTGCAATACCCCCTGCTTCGCTCTTGCTACTGAGGATTGCTTTAGCTATTCTAGGTTTTTTATTCTTCCAGATGAATTTCATAATTGCTTGCTCTATTTCTGCAAGGTACATCATTGGAATTTTAATTGGAATTGCATTGAATCTGTATAGCACTTTAGGTAGTATAGCCATTTTGACGATATTAATTCTGCCTATCCAGGAACATGGGAGATCTTTCCATCTTCTAAGGTTTTCTTTAATTTCTTTCTTTAGTGTTCTGTAATTCTCATTGTAGAGGTCTTTCACCTCTTTTGTGAGATTGATTCCCAAGTATTTTATTTTTTTCGATGCTATTGTGAATGGGGTAGTTTTCCTAATTTCTCTTTCTGAAGATTCATCACTTATGTATAAAAATGCATTGGATTTATGAGCATTGATCTTGTAACCTGCTACTTTACTGAATTCACTTATGAGTTCTAAAAGTTTTCTGGTGGAATTTCCAGGTTCCTCTAAATATATAATCATGTCATCAGCGAACAGGGATAGTTTGAGTTCTTCTTTTCCTATTCGTATCCCTTTAATTTCTTTGGTTTGTCTGATTGCTCTGGCTAGAGTCTCAAGGACGATGTTGAATAGAAGTGGTGAAAGAGGGCATCCCTGCCTTGTTCCAGTTTTTAGGGGGAACGCTTTCAGTTTTTCACCATTTAGAATGATATTAGCCATGGGCTTAGCATAGATTGCCTTTATAATGTTTAGGAATGTTCCCACTACCCCAAATTTTTCTAGTGTATTGAGCATGAAGGGATGCTGTATTTTATCGAATGCTTTTTCTGCATCTATTGAAATAATCATGTGATTCTTAACTTTAAGTCTGTTGATATGGTGAATGACATTTATTGATTTCCGAATGTTGAACCAACCTTGCATCCCTGGGATAAAACCCACTTGATCGTGATGCACTATCTTTTTAATATATATTTGTATGCAATTTGCTAAAATTTTGTTGAGAATTTTTGCATCGATGTTCATTAAGGATATTGGTCTGAAATTTTCTTTCCTCAATGTGTCTCTGTCTGGTTTAGGTATCAGGGTGATATTGGCTTCATAGAACGAGTTTGGGAGGATTCCCTCCTCTTCTATTTCATGGAATAGTTTGAGGAGTATTGGAATGAGCTCTTCTTTAAAGGTTTTGTAGAACTCGGCTGAGAACCCATCTGGTCCTGGACTTTTCTTTGTTGGTAGGCTTTTGATGACCTCTTCTATTTCATTGCTTGAAATTGGTTTATTTAGGTTGTGTATGTCCTCCTCGTTCAGTTTAGGTAATTCATATGTCTCTAAAAATTTGTTGATGTCTTCGAGGTTTTCTGTTTTGTTGGAGTATAGATTTTCGAAATAGCTTCTAATTATGTTTTGTATTTCACTCGTGTCTGTTGTGATGTTTCCTTGTTCGTTCCGAATTTTAGTAATTTGAGTTTTCTCCCTCTTTCTCTTTGTTAGTGTGGCTAAGGGTTTTTCAATTTTATTTAATTTGACAAAGAACCAACTATTTATTTTGTTAATTTTTCCAATTGTTTCTTTTGTTTCGATTTCGTTGATTTCGGCTCTGATTTTAACTATTTCCTGTCTTCTACTACTTTTGGTATTGGTCTGCTCTTCTTTTTCTAGCGCTTTGAGCTGTAGTGTTAAGTCGTTTATTTGTTGATTTCTACTTCTTTTTTTGAATGCACCCCATGAAATAAATCTTCCTCTAAGTACTGCTTTCATAGTGTCCCAGAGATTTTGATAGGATGTGTCTTTGTACTCGTTTACTTCTAAGAATTTTTTTATTTCCCTCCTGATGTCTTCTGTTATCCATTCATCGTATAATAGTGTATTATTTAGTCTCCAAGTATTGGAGAAGTTTCTGTTTTTTATTCTGTAATTTATTTCTAATTTCAATCCATTATGATCTGATAGAGTACAAGGTAGTATCTCTATCTTCTTGTATTTGCTAACAGTAGCTTTGTGGCATAAAATATGGTCTATTTTAGAGAAGGATCCATGTGCTGCTGAGAAGAAAGTGTATTCGTTCTTTGTTGGATGGTATATTCTATATATGTCCGTTAAGTCTAAATTGTTGATTGTGTTGTTGAGATCTATAGTTTCTTTATTCAATTTTTGTTTGGACGATCTATCCAGTGGTGAGAGAGGTGTGTTAAAATCGCCTAGTATGATTGTGTTGTGGTCTATTTGATTTCTGGAATTGAGAAGGATTTGTTTGACGTACGTGGATGAGCCAATGTTCGGGGCATAGATATTTATGATTGTTATGTCTTGCTGATTTATGCTTCCCTTTAGCAGCATGTAATGTCCTTCTTTATCCCTTCTGACTAGTTTTGGTTTGAAGTCCACATTATCTGAGATGAGGATGGATACTCCAGCTTTTTTGCTGTGTCTGTGTCCATGGTATGTTTTTCCCCATCCTTTCACCTTTAGTCTATGGGTGTCTCTTTCTATGAGGTGAGTCTCTTGCAGGCAGCATATTGTTGGATTTTTCTTTTTAATCCAATCTGCCAGTCTGTGTCTTTTGATTGATGAATTCAGGCCATTAACATTCAGGGTTATTATTGTGATATGGTTTGTATTCCCAGTCAATTGACTCATATTTGTTTTTGGCATGATTTGGTTTCTCCTTTATTTGGCTATTCCTTTAGGCTAGTGCCTCCTGTTGCTGATTTGCATCGTTGTTTTTCATCTCTTCCTCATGGAATATTTTGCTGAGAATGTTCTGTAACGCTGGCTTTCTTTTTGTAAATTCCTTTAGCTTTTGTTTATCATGGAAGGATCTTATTTCATCGTCAAATTTGAAGGTAAGTTTTGCTGGGTATAAGATTCTTGGTTGGCATCCGTTTTCTTTCAGGGCTTGGTAAATGTTGTTCCAGGCCCTTCTGGCTTTTAGGGTCTGGATTGAAAAATCTGCTGATATTCTTATTGGTTTCCCTCTGAATGTAATTTGATTCTTTTCTCTCGCGGCCTTTAATATTCTGTCTTTATTTTGTATGTTAGGTATTTTCATAATAATGTGCCTTGGTGTGGGTCTGTTGTAATTTTGTATGTTTGGAGTTCTATAAGCTTCTTGTATTTGGTTTTCCATTTCATTCTTCAGATTTGGGAAATTTTCTGATATTATTTCATTGAATAGGTTGTTCATTCCTTTGGTTTGTTTCTCTAAGCCTTCCTCAATCCCAATAATTCTTAAATTTGGCCTTTTCATGATATCCCATAATTCTTGTAGATTCTGTTCATGATTTCTTACCATCTTTTCTGTTTGGCCAACTTTGCTTTCAAGATTAAATAATTTGTCTTCAATGTCTGAGGTTCTGTCTTCCAGGTGCTCCATTCTATTGGTTATGCTTTCTATGGAGTTTTTAACTTGGTTTATTGTTTCCTTCATTTCAAGTATTTCAGTTTGGTTTTTTTTTCAGTATCTCTAACTCTTTATTGAAATGATCTCTTGTTTCCCGTATTTGGTCTTTTAACTGTTGATTGGTGTGATCATTTAATGCCTGCATTTGCTCTTTCATCTCCTCATTTGCTTCCCTGATCGTTTTAATTACGTACATTCTGAACTCCCTTTCTGACATTTCTTCTGCTGTGCTGTCATTGGGTTTTATTGATGTAGTATCTAGGTTTGTTTGGGACATTTTCTTCCCTTGTTTTCTCATATTGGTCAGTTGTCAGTGGGACCCTGAGATATTGCAGATTTCCGCTATTGGCTTATAGTGTCCTGGTAGATTTCCAGTGTATCACCTCCCAGCCTTCAGTAGCCTGATGTCTTGGAGGAATCTGATAAAGCAGTGTATCCAAAGAAAACTGCCCCTAGCCCCCTACTGGTTCCACAATTTGGAACTGGCTCTGTGCTGAAATGCTCTCACTGTGGGCCTGCACCGTGCAGCTGGCCGTGTGGGAGGAGCTCACTGCCGGAGTGTGGAAGGCTACCTTGGGAAGACTCTAGCTGCCCTGCCTGGCTCCGATAAGCCACCTCTATCTGGGCCTGCCACCCGGGCCGAGCTTTACCCAGTGGGCAGACTCACCTGTGGCTCTATTTCAGTCCCAGTCTCTCAATGCCTCCCCTTCTTAACTCCTGGGTTCTGGAGCGACAGGGGGTGCAGTCTCCCTCTTGGCCGCCATCTTGGATTGCCCCGAGAAGAGAGCCTGCAGCCAGAGTGGGCAGAGCCGCCTGAAGAGGTGTCTGGCTGCCCTGCCCTGATCCCAGAGGCTGTTTGCGGATCGAGGCTCTCCGTTGGTTCGAGGGCTTGTGGCTGGTTCTATGTAGAAAGTCTCTCACTGGGCGGTCAGCTCCGAGAGGCTAGCCTTGAACAGCACCTCCCACCGCAGGGGTCCAGACTACTTGGGGAAGTCTCTGGCTGCCCTGTCTGGACCCTGAATCTGCTTGCGTGCCAGAGTACGCTGAGCTGCACTGGCTCCAGGACTCGGAGCTTGTTCTGGTCAGAAGGGCTCTCACCAGCGGGCCAGTTCCGTTCCGAGAACCTGGAGAAGCTGGCTGTGTGGGCGGGGCCCACCGCTGGAGTGCGCAGGGCTGCCTGTGGATGACTCTAGCTGCCCTGCCCAGCTCCGATAACCCACCTCTATCTGGGCCTGCCCCCCGGGCCGAGCTTTACATGAGATCTTTAGGTTGATTTATAAATAGTTGTTCAAAGGGCAGTCATTTTTAAACGTTAATGATAATGGCTCCAAAGAGCAAAAGGACATAATATCATGCAGAAATTTTTTTACTTTTTCCCCAAGAGCTACAGAACTAAAATTTTATAATTCTGTTTCATTCAGTCTATGTTGGGTGTCTCTCTGTGTGGGTGCATCTGTGTGAGTAGACATTGATAGTTGCAGGTTCTGTTTCAGTTGATAGAATATGATAACTAATATTACCTTAGCATTCAGAGGGATGTCAGATTAAATTTTGACTAAATGAAATTCTAGTGATTGTTTTGATTTCATAAATTAAATTAAAAATAACCTTTTTCAGGAATTAATTGACCTTTTGTTTGAAGTATGTAGTGGAATTGATATAAACTGGAAATGTTTTATTATCTGTGGAGTTCTACTAAAACTGCCATATATTGCTTTTTCTTTGTTTTTTTACTTAGAGAATTACAGTCCTACATAGTAAATGGATTCATTTGGACAAAATCAAACAAGCATGGAACTTTATTTATTCCATTTTCATATATAGTGCCCTTCAGCTTTCCCTCTCCCTCTCCCTCTCCCTCTCTCTCCCTCTCTCTTTCTTCCTCTCCCTCTATTCTCTTTCCTCTACTCTATTGATCTTCCTTTTATTTACTTATTTATTTGAGATATATCACTTATTAGTTCACATTTGTTAGTGCATAAAAATCTTAAAGATTAAAATAGAGCAAATACATCTTGAAAAGTTATCTTGGGTTGAGTCCAAACATCTTTAAACATATTACTAGTTATACTTGCTAAACCATGTTTTTGCATGCATCTCATGTTTTACACTGATCCTTCTCAAACAGACTTGAGCACTAAGATTTCTTATGCTCAATTGTTTCACCAATATGGATGACAAAAGTACATCAACATTTTTTGGGATTATATTTTCAATATAAATTTCATAAACAATAGAATCTCAGAACTCATTTTTCTAATAAGAATGTACTTTTTCTGAGTTTATCACTGTTGATTTTTAAAAATTGTATCCAAACCACAAATACAAAAGCATGACCATCCAGTGAATACAGAAACATAGTTTTCAGCAACAACTGGCACAAGCAATCACCATAGCAAACATCCATACAAATTTGTTCTACTGCAGGACTGCTAAGTCTCTACATAATACAAGTATTTCAAATAGAGCCAATACAAATTGTCAGCATTCTCCATTAACCATGGTGGTTTTCCTTAACTTACAAGCTTCAGTATCAATGATGGTCACTAGCTTTTGGTGAAGTGGCTAGCCAGGTAGAAAAGCATACTTAATTTTATTAGAATGCCATATTTAAAGATGGCAAAGGTGTGGGGGATAGAAATGAATCTTTATGCAAGAAAGTTTAATTTTGGAAATAAAAAATAATCAGAAGGTTTAATTTGGGAAATAACAACAAATATGACTTCAACCTACAACAACTAGTTCCAGGCCAGTGTGACTTCTGGAATACCTAAGGAGCAAAGGAATATTTGTGGTTTATTTGGAAAAATGCACAGATAGTTTAAGTGTTTTATAAAAAAAAACAATTATTGGCACTTTTGGAGTTATTTGAGACATAGTGAGCTCTGATTATTGAATGTCAACAATTATTAGCCATTAATTATTAAATCTAAAATAACTAAATCTAATCTTAGAGGACAAGCTAAAAGTTTGATAGAATTGGGCTTGAAGACAGCATGCCAGGCCAGTGGTTTTACATAAGTAGTGAGTTCTCTGTGTGGTAGTTTATCTTATAAGGTGACTTGTGCACACAGCTATCTCTTCATGGCATTCCTCTGTTGTTTGTCAGTTTTTGACAACACAAGTCTATCATGAATGACAATATTCACAAAGACATTGTTTTCTGGGTTTTGGAAATAACCAGGAAATGACAATTGAATTTTTGGTTAAATTACATAATTAAATATGCAGTAGAATGCAGTTTACTGAATTAGGTAATAAAGGAAATGGCAAAGATGAAAGTGAAGCAAAGTTATACCAAAACCATTCTAAGATCACTGAATCATTGATAATGATTTTGTATGATAATAATAAATTAGAAACTGTGCATCTGGCATTTTTCTAGGACTGAGGATACAACAGAGAACAAAACAAGCAAAAGTCATTCAGGAGAAGGATGAGCATTTTTTCAAATAACCACACAATAGGTCTAATTATTAAATGTGGGATGCACAAAAAAGAAATTTTCTTAAATTTCCTTTCTTATACCTGGTGCCTGAAATCCCACCTACTTGGGAAGCTGAGGTAGGATATTACTTAAACCCAGGAGTTCAGGGTTAACCTAGGGAACATAAAGAGATGCTGTCCCAAGAAGGAGGAAAAAACACCTTTTCTGGGATTCTATTCCCACCTGTACTATACTCCTCAGCAGTAAAGACAAAACAGAGTCACAGATGTTTTCAGATAAACAACAAAAATAGTTTATTACTGATAAATTCTCACTATCAAAAAGAAGTGAACCCAGAAGAAAGGCAGGAAAAGAGAGAAATAAGAGCACAAATTTATGAAATATACTGACAAATATAGTGTATTAAGGTTGGGGATATATCTCAGTGGCCTTGCACTTATCTAGCATGTTGCGGTTCTAGGTGCAATCACAACATCGCGAACAAGTAAAGAAAAAAACATAAAAGTATCATTAGTGAAAATATAAAGTTATAATTATAAACCAAAATAAAGGAGATAGAATGTTTTAAAAGCTGTTATTTTAATCAAAACCCATTAACAGGCAATAGCTACATTGACTTTTAAATGGGGACAGAGAAGACATGAACATTAACAGGAAATAGAGGAATAGAAAACCATAAATACAGTTGAGATTTTTAAATTAGGATGCAACAAATAACATTACACTTACAAATTTAAAATCTTAGATGAAATTGATCATTTCATAGAAAAATAAACATGAATAGCAGAGACTAACCAATATATATTCAGTATTATTAAAATGAACTTAAAGCGTTTTTGAAATAATAAATAAGCCAAAAACATAAAGAAATTGGGCTGGCAGTCACAACTGCCCTCCACCACACTCCCACCACACACCCCACTCCCCAGTATATCTAAATGCTTTACAAATGAGTTCTAATGAAACCTCAGAGAATAGAGTACATCCTGTCAAATCTTTCTCCTTTGCTACCAAAGAGAGAATGGTATGAAAACTTTATGAAGTTAGTATAAATGAAATACCCCAATAAGAGAAGGTTCAAACACCTATGTCCTATCATTATCACCCAACTATCCTGGAAATAAAGGTGTTAATTGCCTTACATGTGGGAAGGGGCAAGAAGAACAGGTGGGACATTATTGGTTGTCTTTCACAGTAAACCACGAGTTCAAGTGAGGACCTTGTTGACTCACCTGAGCACCAAACAAGACCACATCAGAATTGATAATCCATATAAAAATACAAATCCATATAAAAATAGTTACCTCTCTATAACATATGCAACAATCAATTCAAAATGGACTGAAGAATTACATATAAAAATATAGAAAAAGTTTTCATTGAAAATATAGAAGAGTATATTTTGGGCCATTAAATCTACTCAAGTCATAGAGATTACTCAAGTCACACCAGTCACACAGACTGCTCAAGTCATTTGGGCTGCTTAGATTATTAAGTAACAATGGTCCAACTGCCACTGAGGCTTATTTTGAAATGGACATATTTTTCTTTACCTTTTCACACTCTTCCTCTTCTTAACCTGAGTGGAAGAACAAGATTACCTTTTCCTTATCCAAAACCAAGTTATCTCTATTTGAGCACATACCCAACAGAGGAGTCAAGTAATTCAGATTTCAGGGATGGCACAAGAAGATCAAAAGAATGGCTTGCCCCAAACTCACAAGTGAATCACAAAAGCCTGCAGGAAAGATCTGGATTGTAGTCTTTGAATGAATAGTTCCTTCAAAAACCTTCTGTTCTCCCTGATAGGCAGAATCACAGCATTTGGGACAGAAGTTCTCTATGTTTCTCCATTGCATGTAAAGCAATAAAGTTTATTTTTCCTTCTTTCAAAACTCTTATTATCTTTATTGACTAGGCACTGGGAACAAGAACCAAAGTTTCAGTAACAAGCTCCACTGGCTATAGAAGGTACATACACAATCATAGTTTACCCAGGTCATAATGACTACATAAAATGGTCATAGTGCCTACTCACTTTATAAAGATCATGGAGGCTACTAAGGTCATTACACAATGAAGGCCAGAAAGGATTTGCAGGTAATAAAGACTGAGTTGGTAATACACTGCACTTGTGTCACAGAGGCTATCTGGGACATAGAGGTTCTTCAGTGATAAAGGTTATGGAGGAAATATGAACTACAATGATCATAGAGGCTTCACAGGTCACAGAGACAACTCAGGACACAGAGATTGCAGAGGTCTTGGAGGCTTTAAAGGTCATAGAATATATACATGTAATGAAAGCTACTTGGATCACTTTGTTAAATCAGGACATAGAGGGTGCACAGGAAATAGAGACTATGAAAGAAGCAGAGGGTAAGTAGTTTATTCTGGGCATGGAAGTCATAGCAGATATTCAGGACATTTGGGCTACTCAAGACATGGATACTGTGCAAGTCATAAAGATCATGTAGGTCGTACAGTATAATCAGTCCACAAAGGTTACACAAGTCATAGGGGCTAATATGTTTATTTAAGCTACTCAATTCATACATACTACAAATTTCATCAGGGATAATATGGTCATTTCTGCTACTCAGAATACTGTGGATGTGAAGATCATAGAGGCTACATAAGTTCAAGATCCTAAGGTCTTTTAAACTACTCAGTTTCTAGAGGCTATGCAGGGTAAAAAGGATACTGCATAGACTAGATGTACATCATACAGGTCATATGGGTAACAGAATTTATGCATGCCATAGAAATGAAAAGTCTCATGATCCTCTTTCAGAAGATAGCCTTAATTTGCTACATTTGTAGGCATTTTAATTATAGCCATTCCCTTTGGCTGCTCCAATTTTAAAATTAGGCAATTGCATAAATTATAACTCCAAACTCCTCCAATAAGACTGAAGGGCAATAATGCTCAGGCACTTTTTTCCTGAGCACTGCTGCCACAGGCACTGCTGCCATTTCCCTGAAGCTTTCTCTTGGGGAACAGCTGCCCCTGAAGCCACTGCCACAGACACCTGGAGGTCTTTTCTCTTGGTGTCGCTGCTGATATTGACACTGTCACAGTCGACATGGCCCCGAGGTCACTGCTCCCTTCATCACTGTCTCAGATGTCTGGCTGTCATCTACACTGCTGCTGCTGCTGCTGCTGCTCATGCTACCACTGCCACTCCTGCCACCAAAGCCACTGCTACTCCCAGGAAGTCACCTGGAGGTCACCTCTCTGGGTACTGCTGCAGCTGCAGCCACAGCCACTGCTGCTGCCACTGCTGCCATAGTTCTTCCAACTATTGCTAAAACCACCAAAGTCTGCAGCTGCTGCTGACCCCCTGGCTGCTGCCACCAATTACTGCTACTACCACTTCCACCAGTATTCAGAAATCTGCTGCCAGGGACACTCCAGGTTTGGTTGCACATGGCCACAACCATTTTGGGATACCAGCCAGAACCTGCGTTTGTTTGGGGTGCCAATGGTTTGCTGCCACTGGCATTTTGGGGCACAATGGCCTGTCTGGGGACACCAGCCAGGATTTGGAGGTTCAGTTCCAGGGTGCCTATAGGTTTGGCTGCAATTGGGCTCAACATGAAAAAAATAATGGAACAAAACACCACAAACCAAGATACCCAAATAAGAGAAGCCTCTGAAAACACAATACAATAAATAACCAAGATGTTTAGAATATCCATATTCAATTTGATCTGGAAAGTAAAGGATGGTATACAGAGTTAAATCAAAGAGAAATTCAGGAAGTTAAAGATCAATGAAGAGGTAGAGATTGTTAAATACACAAGCAGAAATTCTCAAAATGAAGGAATCCATCAATTATAAATTAGTCAATTATAAATTCAATGGAAAATATCACCCACAGTCTAGACCATTTGGAAGACAGAACTTTGGACAATGAAGACAAAATATTTAATGTTGAAAATAAAGTTGACCACACAGAGAAGATGGTAAAAATCCATGAAGAGAACTTTCAAAAATTATGGGATTAACATGAAAAGATCAAATAAATTCTGCCTATCTAGGAGCATGTGAGGTCTTTCCATCTTCTAAGATCTTCAGTTTCTTTATTTTTGGTGTTCTGTAGTTTTCATTATAGAGAATTTTCACCTCTTTTGTCAGATTGATTCCCAAGTATTTTATTTTTTGAGATGATTATGAACAGTGTAGTGTTATTTCTCTTACAGTGGCTTTATTACTGATGTATAGGAATGCATTTGAATTATTGGTATTGATTTTATATCCTGCTACTTGGCTGAATTTATTTCTTAGTTCCAGAAGGTTTTTGGTGGATGTTTTTATATCTTCCAAATATAGAACCATATCATTGGCAAATAGTGATAATTTGCGTTCTTCTTTACCTATTTGTATACACTTATTTTCTTTCTTTCATGTCATAGATGCTTCTCAGGTCATAGAAGATACTTGGGTAATAGAGGCCAAACAGGTCACTAAGGAGACTTCAAAAACATCCAAATTTGTCACTCAAATACACAACAAATACTCTGTCCGTGAACCTAAAATACTGACTCCAACCTGGTGCCAAGGAACTTGCTCCCAATGATAAACTTTTCTCCACCTTCTGGCAATTCCATGCTCCCTAGTTTGAACAGTAATGGTCTCAGGATATCTACCACTGGCAATCTAATTTCATTAGTCTTCTTTATTATGTGCTAAAACATTTTATTTCTGCATACCTCAATTATCCATCTTTCATTACATGACATCCCAGACTGAACCAAACCATCTCTTCCTCAACCTGATCAAGTAAGAGTAAGTCCCATGTCCTAAAGTTGTACCTGTTGAAAACTAAGTTGATGAATGCTAACCTGCTTGTATTTTGCAATTTTTCATTCTGGTTGTCCCCTAAATCTGTTGAAACCTTTAACTTTCCTACTACAAGTGTTCCAGAGAGGCAATTCCATTAGTGCAGTCATTGGTTTCCAGGTGGGACAAATCCATCCTGTCTTTTGTCTAACATTGGGAACTTGAAGTGCTCTAAATGTGATAGAGGATAGCTCTCAGAATTGTGGGAAATTGGGACACAGACCTGGATACTTTACATAATAATTTCTCTCTGGAACAAGATCATGTCAATTCCCTAAGAAAAGCAGTTCTCATTCATCAGAATTTTTTTTCTGCCTTCCTTCCTGGAATTACACCTACAGCTTATGTCTGACAACTGTAAACCTGGTGATCTCCTACTTCTTTTTTTTTTAGTAATTTGAGTTTTCTCCCTCTTTCTCTTTGTTAATGTGGCTAAGGGTTTATCAATTTTATTTATTTTTTCAAAGAACCAACTATTTATTTTGTTAATTTTTTCAATTGTTTCATTTTGTTTCAGATTTCATTGATTTTGGCTCTGATTTTAACTATTTCCTGTCTTCTACTACTTTTGGTATTGGTCTGCCTCTCTTTTTCTAGCTGCTTTGAGCTGTAGTGTTAAGTCAGTTTATTTGTTGATTTCTCCTTCTTTTTTTGAATGCACCCCATGAAATAAATCTTCTTCTAAGTACTGCTTTCATAGTGTCCCAGAGATTTTGATATGATGTGTCTTTGTTCTCATTTACTTCTAAGAATTTTTTTATTTCCCTCCTGATGTCTTCTGTTATCCATTCATCATATAATAGTGTATTATTTAATCTCCAGGTATTGGAGAAGTTTCTATTTTTTATTCTGTCATTTATTTCTTATTTCAATCCATTATGATCTGGTAGAGTACAAGGTAGTATCTCTATCTTCTTGTATTTGCTAACAGTAGCTTTGTGGCATAAAATATGGTCTATCTTAGCGAAGGATCCATGTGCTGCTGAGAAGAAAGTGTATTCATTCTTCGTTGGATGGTATATTCTATATATGTCTGTTAAGTCTAAATTGTTTATTGTGTTGTTGAGATCTATAATTTCTTTATTCAATTTTTGTTTGGACGATCTATCCAGTGGTGAGAGAGGTGTTTTTATATCACCTAGTATTACTGTGTTGTGGTCTATTTGATTTCTGGAATTGAGAAGATTTGTTTGATATATGTGGATGAGCCAATGTTCAGGGCATAGATATTTATAATTGTTATGTCTTGCTGATTTATGCTTCCCTTAAACAGCATGTAATATCCTTCTTTATCCCTTCTGACTAGTTTTGGTTTGAAGTCCACATTATCTGAAATGAGCATGGATACTCCAGCTTTTTTGCTGTGTCCGTGGGCATGGTATGTTTTTCCCCATCCTTTCACCTTTAGTCTATGGGTGTCTCTTTCTATGAGATGAGTCTCTTGCAGGCAGCATATTGTTGGATTTTTCTTTTTAATCCAATCTGCCAGTCTATGTCTTTTGATTGATGAGTTCAGGCCATTAACATTCAGGGTTATTATTGTGATATGATTTGTATTCCCAGTCAATTGACTCACATTTGTTTTTGACATGATTTGGTTTCTCCTTCATTTGGCTATTCCTTTGGGCTAGTGCCTCCTGTTGCTGATTTGCATCATTGTTTTTCATCTCTTCCTTATGGAATATTTTGCTGAGAGTGTTCTGTAATGCTGGCTTTCTTTTTTTGTAAATTCCTTTAGCTTTTGTTTATCATGGAAGGATCTTATTTCATCGTCAAATTTGAAGGTAAGTTTTGCTGGGTACAAGATTCTTGGTTGGCATCCGTTTTCTTTCAGGGCTTGGTATATGTTGTTCCAGGCCCTTCTAGCTTTTAGGGTCTGGTTTGAAAAAACTGCTGATATTCTTATTTGTTTCCCTCTGAATGTAATTTGATTCTTTTCTCTCGTGGCCTTTAAAATTCTGTCTTTATTTTGTATGTTAGGTATTTTCATAATAATGTTCCTTGGTGTGGGTCTGTTGTAATTTTTTATGTTTGGAGTTCTATAAGCCTCTTGTACTTGGTTTTCCATTTCATTCTTCAGATTTGGGAAATTTTCTGATATTATTTCATTGAATAGATTGTTCATTCCTTTGGTTTGTTTCTCTAAGCCTTCCTCAATCCCAATAATTCTTAAATTTGGCCTTTTCATGATATCCCATAATTCTTGTAGATTCTGTTCATGATTTCTTACCATGTTCTCTGTTTGGTCAACTTTGTTTTCAAGATTAAATAATTTGTCTTCAATTCTGAGGTTCTGTTTTCCAGGTGTTCTATCCTATTGGTTATGCTTTCTATGGAGTTTTTAACTTGGTTTATTGTTTCCTTCAATTCAAGTATTTCAGTTTGCTTTTTTTTCAGTATCTCTAACTCTTTATTGAAATGATCTCTTGCTTCCCTTATTTGGTCTTTTAACTGTTGATTGGTGCGATCATTTAATGCCTGCATTTGCTCTTTCATCTCCTCCTTCAATGCCTGCATTTGCTCTTTCATCTCCTCCTTAGCTTCCCTGATCGTTTTAATTGCGTACATTCTGAACTCCCTTTCTGACATTTCTTCTGCTGTGCTGTCATTGGGTTTTATTGGTGTAGTATCTAGGTTTGTTTGGGACATTTTCTTCCCTTGTTTTCTCATATTGGTCAGCTGTCAGTGGGACCCTGAGATATTGCAGATTTCCGCTATTGGCTTATAGTGTCCCGGTAGATTTCCAGTGTATCACCTCCCAGCCATCAGTAGCCTGATGTCCGTGGCTCTATTTCAGTCCAAGTCTCTCAATGCCTCCCCTTCTTAACTCCTGGGTTCTGGAGCGACTGGGGATGCAGTCACCCTCTAGGCCGCCATCTTGGATCGCCCTGTGGAAAGAGCCTGCGGCCGGAGTGGGCAGAGCTGCCTGAAGAGGTCTCTGGCTGCCCTGCCCTGATCCTAGAGGCTGCTTGCGGATCGAAGCTCTCCGTTGGTTCGGGGACTTGTGGCTGGCTTACGTAGAAAGCCTCTCACTGGGCAGTCTGCTCCGAGAAGCTAGCCTTGAAAGGCACCTACCTACCACCGCAGGGGTCTAGGCTGCTTGGCAAAGTCTCTGGCTGCCCTATCCTGGTCCCTGAAGTTGTTTGCATGCCGGAGTACACTGGGAGTATGCTGCGCTGGCTCCGGGACTTGGAGCTTGTTTTGGTCAGAAGGGCTCTCACTAGGGGGCCTGCTCTGAGAACCTGGAGAATCTGGCTGTGTGGGCAGGGCCCACTGCCGAAGTGTGCAGGGCTGCCTGTGGAAGACTCTAGCTGCCCTGCCCGGCTCCGATAAGTCACCTCTATCTGGGCCTGCCACCCGGGCCGAGCTTTACCCAGTGGGCAGTCTTACCCGTGACTCTATTTCAGTCCGAGTCTCTCAATGCCTCCCCTTCTTAACTCCTGGGTTCTGGAGTGACTGGGGGTGCAGTCACCCTCTAGGCCACCATCTTGGATCACCCCCTCCTACTCCTTTAGTGATAACTTTTCTGTTTTGCTAGCTTCTCCTAGTGTTATTACAGATGAATACCCTTGATGTTGTTCCTACCTACCAAGGTGTGACCAGTTCATATCCTTGTAATACTGTCCAGGAAGGGTTATTTCAATACTTAATGTTAGTTGAGAAGATGGATGCATGAAGTCCCTGCCTGGGAAAAGGGCTGTGATCTTGTTTAATATCCAACTCACATCCTGGAGCCAAGCCATGCACAAACCATAGAGATAATCTTTCCTTTCTGAAATTTTATTATGCTTTTCAGGTCATAAAATTCACACAGTTCTTAGGGACTGTGCAGGTCCTAAAAGTTATACAGGTCATAGAGGATACTTAGGTTATAGAAACTACATTGGACTTAGAGGTTAGTCAGTTATTAAAAGCTCTTCAGGTCATCAAGTTATGGAGGTCCAGACTTCAGAACACAGAAAGTATGCAAGTCATACAGGTTACTTAGGTAATAGGGGTTACACAGATCACAGAGGATACACAGGTCACAATGGCTGTTCAGGTCATAGAGCCTACCAAGACCTTAGAGGCTACTAATTTCATATTTTACAAAGGGCATAAGCCTGTGGAGGTCATGAAGGTTGTCAGGATTACATAGGTAATAGATGCTTCATGGGTTATAAATGATATAGGGTCATAGAGGTTACTCATACTGTAGAGATTATGCTGGCCATAAAAGCCTTCTCAATTTTTTGAGGCTGCTCAGGTCCTAGAGTTTACAAAATTTATAATGGCTTCTCAACCCATAGAGACCATTCAGACTATTAATACTACACATGTTATATGTGTTATTCAGTCAAAGAGGTATGCAATTCACACACGTTAACAGGACCTCGACACTACTCAGGCTGGGTAGGTTATTATGCATATAAGTCCTATGCAGGTCAAGGAGGCTACATGATTCATGGAGGCTACAAAATTCATAGTGACTATTGATGTCATTTATGTTTCTCAGCTCATAAGGTTATGGAGGTCATAGAGATTTTTTAGACCATAGAAGATACACAGGTCATTAAGCTATGCAAATCATAGAAGCCATTCTGGCTACAGAAAGAGCACAGGTCATATGAGCTTTATGATCACTTGGTGTACTCAGGTCATAGAAGTGGTACAAGTCAGAGAGTATATGCAGGCCAGAGGCCCTGTACAAATTATAGAGGTTATGCTGTTCATAGTGCCTATACATATTATAGGGCATACTAAGATCAATTAGATCATTAAGTCCATAGAAGATATTCAGGTCTACTAGGCTATTCAGGATATAAAGACATGCAGACAATAGAGGCCATGCATGCTGTAGAGGATACCCAGGTCAGAGAGGTGATACAGTTCACAGAGGTTTCTCAGGCCATACAGGCTACACATGCCATAGTGATGATGCTGGCCATGAATAATATTCACTTCAAAAAGGATATTCATGTCACAGAGGCAACTCAGGACACAAAGAATACACAAATCATATCAATTACTAAGCTCATTTATACTTTTTTAGTCCAAAGAGTCTATGGAAACTGTAGAATTTACAAAGAAATAGAGACTATTCAGGGCATAAATAATGCACACATTATAGAAGGTACTCAGGTAATAGAGAATAAAAACTTTCATACAGGTTAATTCGGTGTTAGACACTATTGAAAATTTAGAGACTTTGCAGGCCATAGAGTTCATTTAAGTTATTTAGGCTATATAAATTACACAAATCTTAGGTGTCACTCCAGACACAGAGGCTTCAAAGGTAATAAAGGCTGTGCAGATCATAGTGGCACCATGGGTTCATAGTGCTTCCTGAGATCATAGAAACTATACAGGTCATTTAGGCTAATCAGGCCATAAAGGCAACATAGGTTTTAATGACTGTGTACACTATACAGGCTATGCATGTCATAAGTCATACACATGTCCTGGATACTACACAGGTTGTAGATGCTACATTGGCCATAGAGTTTATACAGATGTTAGATACTTCTAAGTAATAGAGGTTATATTGGCTGCAGATTAACTCAGTTCAAACTGTGTGATCAGCTTAGAGGTTTAAGTGAAAAATAGAAGTTTTTCAGGTGATAAATTTTACACAAGTTATAGGAATTATTCAGGACATGTAGGCTATGTATTTTATAAATGATACAAATGTCATGGAGAATACATAAGTAACAGACAGGACATAGGAGTTACTAAGAACATAGAGAATACACTGGTAATTAAGGATATCCAGGACATAAAATAATGCAGGTCATAGAAACCTCACAAGTCAGAGAGGTTGTGACACTGAGAGAGACTACTCAGATCCAAGATGCTACTCAGGTATAGCGTGTAAGCAGACAATAGAGATTATTTAGGTCATATGTATTACACAAGTCTTAGGGGCTAATCAGGTCATAGAGGTTTCATAGCTCATGGAGGATACTTAGGTCAAAGAGGTTATGCAGGTCATAGAGGCTACTGAAGCCATAGAGGGCATGTAGGCCATAAAGGCTACTCAAGACCTAGAGTCTTTTTAGGTCACAAAGACTGCAGGGATCATAGAGGGTTTACTGGTCAAAGAGGCTACTTAGGTCATAAAGGTTGTGCCAACCATAAAAGCCACTCAGGTAATTGAGGATACCTGAACATAGAGACTGCAAGACCATAGAGGCTATTCAGATCAGAGGGGCTACAAAAATCATATGAATAAAAAGGTTGTTCATGCTACTAAGGCCATTATCCTACATTTAGGTTTCTCAGGCCATCATGATTACACAGGGAATTACACAGGTAATGCTGGCTAAAAGCTACTATGTCACAAAACTTATACTGGTTATAGATGCTACTTAGATGATAGAAGAGAGGCAGGTTAGAGTGGCTACACAGTTTACAAAAACAACTCTGATCTTAAGGGTTATAGAGTCCAAAATGGTACTCAAACTATTTAGGCTACTCAAGGGCATAAAACCCACTTTTGCCACAGAGATATGAGAACTCACAGAAGTTATGAAGATAATGAAGGCTACTATAGTCATACAAAGTGCTTAGTACATAAGGTTATTTAAGCCAAAGAGGCTACATAGGTACTTGAGGCTAATCAGGATATAAAGATTAAGTTAATAGAGACTCTGCAGGCAATGGAGAATACTCAGGCCATAAAGGCTACATAGTTCATAGAGTCTATGCAGTTCATGGTGGTTATACAGGCCATAGACTTCAAAGGTCATAGTGGATACTGTTTTTCTAGAGAATACTGATGCCAAATAGGCTACACAGATTATAAGAAATACACAGGTCATAGAGGCTGTGCAGGCAATAGAATTGATTCATTCCATAGATTCTATGCAGGTCATAGAGGTTGCACTATTTATAGAGTCTACTCAGGTCACAGAAGGAACATGGGCAAGAGAAGTGATTCTATTGAAGTGAAGCTGTACAGACCATAGAGGATATACTGTTCATAAAAATCTTCAAAGTCAAAAAGAATATATAAGCCAAAGATGATACAGAGATCATATAATCTACCAATCCCATAGAGCTGCAGAAGACATACAGGATTTTTTGACAGAGTTTTTATAGTTAATAGAGGCTAGTCAGTTAATAGAGGCTAAGGTCTTATAGGCCAATAATGTCATAGAGACTTGCAGGTCATTTAGGCTACTCAAACAATAAATATTACATAAGTCATAAAGGCTATACTGTTCATAGGGGCTATTCAAGAATATAGCCTCTGTGGATCACAGAGGATACTAAGGTCATAAAATACACTAAGGTTATTTAGTCTACTAAGGCCATAGAGGCTAAGAAGTAATTTGGACTACTTAGTCCATCTAGGGTACAGAGGACATAGCACCTTCCATGGTCATAATAGGTGACACAGGATATAAAGTCTATGCAGGTAATAGAGAGTACTAAGGTCACAGTCCGCAGAGAATATTCAGGGAATAAAATCTTTAAAATCCATAGTGGATACTGAAGTAATTGAACTTTTTAGACCATAAAGGCTATGAGATTCATGGAGGCTGGGCAGGCCATAGAGGCTAATAAAGCCATAGATTAAAAGCAGGCTACATGGACTACTCATGTACTACAGGTTAATCAGACATAGATTCTATGAAAGTCACAATGGTTATGCAAATCATAGAGGCTATGCAGGTCATTGCAGATAGGCATGTGATGTATGTTACAAAGATCATGAGGTCTACCCTGGTCATAGAGGCTACTCAGTCACTGTGGCTAAGTAGTTAATAGAGGTCAAGGCCATGTAGGCTATTCAGGGCATAGAAGCTATGGCCCTAGCTCTAAGGCCATAGAAAACACACACAACAAAGGGATTAAACAGGGCAAAGAGATACTATATCCTATACATTGTACAGGTCATAATGTCTATGCAGGCCATTTAAGACACATAGTTATGCATGTTACACAGGTTAAAGAGGTTACTTTGTCCATTGTGGAATTGGAGGTCTTGGGGAATATGTAGGCAATAAGGACATTGCTAAACTTGTGCCATAGAAATGCCAGGAGTCAAAGATGCTATGCCACTCATAGAGGCTATTCCATCCAAAGGTGATATAGGTAATGATAGCTGCCCAGGGAATAAAGGCTGTGTGGGTCATGGAAGAAATACAGGTTCTAGAAGTTATAGATGGTCATAGATGCTACATATTCCATACACATTTTAGAGGCATGACATAATAGTGGCTATACTGGTAACAGGGGCTACTCAGCACATAGACGGTACACAGGCATAAGATTCTTCTCAGCCCATAGATGCTACATAATTCATAAGAGGCACTCATGCCAGATAAACCACTTAAGTCATAGAATATATGAAAATCATGGAAGACATTTAGTACATAAGTGTTATACAGAAAATAGAGGCTACTAACACCCAGACAGACTAATTCAGAAATAGAAGTTGTGCAAGCCATATATGCTGTGCAGGTCATAGAAGTTACAGGAACTCAGTTACAAGAGATTACTCAGATCATGGGACTATTCAGGTCAAGGATGCCTTCTAGGTCATAGAGGCTATTCAGGTCACACAAGCTACATAGGCCACAGAGGGTTCTCAGGACATAAAAGCTACATAAGCCATAGAGAATTTAAAAAGTCCTAGAGAGTTATCCTGGTGAGAGAGCCTACTCAGTCTACTGAGGTCACAGAGGCTACACAGGCATAAATGCTACTGAAGCCATGGGATCTATACAGGTCATAAGGGCTACTTAGGTCATAGACACTATGGAGATCATGGAAGATAGTCCAGTCATAATAGCTATTTGGGTCATAGAGTCTACACAATTCATACAGGCTACACAGGTGTAAAAGTCTTCTTAGTTCATTGAAGATATGCAGAATACTTGAGCTACTCAGTTAATAGAGTGTAGGCTGGTAATATGGGTAATTCAGACACAGATATAGATAGGTCTAGAATCTGCACAGTCAAAGAGGCCTCTCAGGACATAAAGGCTACTCCATCCCTTGAGGGTATGCAGATAATAGGTTTTAATTAGTTGAGTTAGGCTACTCAGTGTATAAGAATATACACTTTATACAGGTTACTCAGGACACAGAAACTATGCAGGCTACACAGAATGTACAGAAAAAAATGTGATCAAGTTTATTAAGTTGATTTAAATTACACAGGTAATAGAGGCACGGTCAGCTCAAGTTTCATCTTAGATATAGAATCTACTGAGTTCAAAGTGGTTCCTGAGATCATGGAAGCTAAAGAGGTCATTTAGGCTATTCAAAACATAAATACATCACAGGTCATGGAACTCTATGGGACACAGAGGCTATGCAGTTCATAGGGTCTAAGCAGTTCATAGATGCTACTTTAATTATAGAGCCTACACTGACCATATTGGCTTTGGAAATCCTAGATGTTACACCAGTGATAGGGACTTCAGTAGTAATAGAAGCTATGCATGTCATTGAAGTTGCCTGGGTCATAGAGGTTAAAAAGAAAATAAATGCTACATAAGTCAAGGAGACAACATAAATCATAGAGGATACTCACATCAAAGAGTAATCCATGTTAGCCATAAAGTCTATGAAGGTCATGGAGTCTATGCAGGAAAAAGTATCTGCAAAATAAAGGCTATACAAACCATAGAGGTCACTGAGCTTTTTGATCCTACCCACATCTTACTGTCTGTTCAGGTCTTCAATGATATACAGGACATATAGCCTAGAGAGATCACAGACATTGCACAATATCATAGAGGTTATTTTCATCATACAGGCTATGCAAGTATTGGAGGATTTTCAGGACATAGAGGAAATGCAAGTCATACAAGGTTGAAAATCATAGGGACTGTTAAGTGATTTTAGCACTAATAAAGCACTACAGGCTAGGAATATCACTTAGGCTACTCAGATTATAAAAGACATGCAGGTCATAGGGTATATACACTCAAGGTCATACAGGGTAGACAGAAAAATTTCTACTTATGAAACAGATGCTGTGAAGGCAATATAAGCTACTCAAGTCATAGTGTCTTCAAAGGACACAGAGGCAACACAGGCTCCAGGTCATAAACTCTTCTCAGTTCTTGGAGACTACACAGGTCATAGAAGACACTCAGGCCATAGAAGCTATTCAGGATACAGGTAATGCACAGGTCATATGGAAAATGCAGATAAAAAAGAATACTCATGCCATAATACCTCTTTAGTTGATAAAGGCTAGCAGGTCATACAGGTTATGCTGAACATAGAGTCTTTGCATATAATAGGGTTATTCTGGAAATACAGTCTTTGTAGGTCACAGAGGCTAAACTCATCAAAAAGACTACATAAGTCAAAGAGGGTGTTATGATTTGGATGTGAGGTGTCCCCCAAAAGCTCTCATGTGAGACAGTGCAAGAAGGTTCAGAGGAGAAATTATTGGGTTGTGGGAGTCTTAACCCAATCAGTGAGCAAATCCCAGATGGGATTAACTGAGTGGTCACTGGAAGCAGGTAGGGTGTGGCTGGAGGGAGTGGTTCATTGGGGGCATGGCTATGGAGTATATATTTTGTATCTGGAGAGTGGAGTCCCCCACTTTCTCTCTGCTTCCTGATGATGGGAGCTATTCCTCTCCACCACCCTCTCCTGCCATGATGTCCAGCCTCACCTTGAGCCCCAAGGAATGGAGCTACCCTTCTATGGGTTAAGACCTTTGAAACTGTGAGCCCTCAAATAACATTTTTTCTTCTACAATTGTGATGGCCAGATCACTTAGTCACAGTAGCAAAACAAAACAAAAAAATTACTAGAACAGAGGGTACACAAGGCATAGAAGCTACTGAGATCATAAAAGTTAAACAGATCATAATAACTATGCAGATATAGGGGCTACTAAAGTCATTCAGGGTAATAAGCCCACACAGGTGAGGGACATAATTTAGGTTACTCCAGTTATAAAGGCTAGTTAGGACATACGGGTTACTCAGGTACTATCTGATACAAAAGTCAAAGAGGTTATACAGGGCATAGAGACTACTAAGACCATAGTAATTACAAAGACTGTAGTAGCTACAGAGGTCAGATAAGATACTGCAATCATTTAGACTACTCAGGCCATTAAGTTTATATAGGTTTTAGAGATTGCACAGATGATTGAGGCTATTCAGGCTATGCAGATCTTAAAAACTAAAGAGGCCATAAAGGCTTATCATGGCATTAGAGGTTTTGCACAAAATACAGGTATTCCAGGTCATAGAGGCAATTAATGCCATACATCCTATGCAGAATTTCAGAGCTACTAGGTTTATTTAGGCTTTTGAGTCCATAAATTTTTCAGAGGTCATAAATGTAATAAAAGAAATAAAAGCTATGCTGATAAAGGATATTTCAATTGTCAAAGGGGGTTATTTGGGCTACTTAAGCCATAAATGCTACACAGGTCAATGGAGGCTACTCAAGTCATGGAGTTACTGAGCATAGTGTCTTTTAAGGTTATCTAGTAACCTGGACCATAAAGCATGTGGGGATGATAATGTCTATGTGATTTATAGAGGCTATATTGAATATAGAGGCCAGAAATGTCACAGAGGCTACTCAGGTTTTAGAGTCTAGACAGGACATAGAACCCACTCAGGATTTAGATCCTACACAGGTCATAGAGTCTACATGCTCATTGAAATTACCAAGGCCATTTAAGCTAATAAAGCCATACAGGCTAGGCAGGAAATACAGGCTCCTTTGACTGTAGAGGCTAAATTGGTCATACAGACTCTTTGGATGATATAGGAGGTACATTCCACAGAGGCTTCACAGTTCAGAGAGGCTAACTATTCCATTCTGGCAGTGAAAATATTAGTGACTACTGACTTTAGAGGGACTACTGAAGTAATTTAGGCTATGAAGTTATTAAATGCTATCCAGGTCAGAGAAGGTACTCAGGGAATAAAGGCTTTGCAGGTCATATGAGCTACTAATATCATAGAGAATCAACACATTGGAGTGATAACTCAAGTCATTGAGTCTATCTGTGCCACAGAGACTTCACAAGCCTTACAAACTACTAAGGTTATTTAGGCTACTTGAGTCACAGAAGTCACAGATCACAGAGACTACTAACACCATTTAAGCTACACAACACATAGTGTGTATTCTGACCACAAAGGCTACATAGGTCATAGTGGCTACTGAGATCAGAAATTACAGAAGTCATTTAGACTACTCAGATCATAAAGGTGACAGAGGTCACAGTTGTTTCATAGCCATAGAGGCTAATCAGGTCATAGAGGCTGTACAGATCCTTGAGACTCTCCAGACTATACGACCTATGCAGGTTTACTAGCTTCAAAGTCATAGAGGTTATGCTGGTCATAAAGACCACTCAGTTCATACCATCTACTCAATTACTAGAGGTAAGCAAAAAAAAAAAAAAAAAAAGGGAGAGAAAGAGAGAGAGAAAGGCATTTTAGGCCACAAGTGCTATGCAAGTCATAGGGACTATTAGATCTTAGAAGCTACATGAATTCTGGAGGATATTCAGAATACGATTGTTTCTGGAGCCATAAAGACCATGCCAGTCACAGAAACTGAAAAGTTCATAGAGGTTTTTCAGCTCTTAGAGCCTACAGGTGATTCAGGCAAAATATTACATAAAGACTAAAGAGATCATAGATGCTACTCAGGTCATAGGGTGTGCACAAAGAAGAGAAGTTACTCAAATCATAGTCATATACACTACTAAGTTGATGGAGGATATACAGATCATAAAGTCTAGGCAGATCATAGGGGCTATTAAGATCATTTAGGTTACTAAAGCCATAAAGGTTTGGAAGATCAATTAGGCTTCTGAGAAAATAAGGCCTTGCAATTTTAACAGCTACTCAGGTGATAAACAAAATAAAAATTGAGAGATTATTTAGTATATCAAGGCTACTCAGGCCATGCAGAAAGGGAAGATAATAGTGGTTACCGAGGTCAGAGCAGAAATTAAGTTAATATAGGCTACTCAGGCCATTAAGGCTATGCAGATCACAGAGGATACTAAGGTTATTTTGACTATACATGAAATAAAACAGACAAAGATTACAGTGGCTACATAGGTTTAGATGCTTCTCATGTCATAAGGGGTATGCAGGTCATAGAACCTACATAACTGATAGAGGATCTTCAGGCCTATCCTCAGGTTTAGAGTGCTTGAAGTCAGTGGTTTCACAGGTAATAAAGGTGAAGCAGTTCACCTATTCCACTTATGTCTTAGGGGGTGTGTGGGCAGTGGAAGGTATTCAATCATTAGGCACTACAGAGGTAATAGGGGCTACTCAGATCCTAGAGACTAAGCAGGTCATTGATTAAACTTAGGTCAAAATGGGTAATCAGCCATAGAAGTGATGCAAATGACAGAGGCTGCACAGGCCATGGGGGCTTCTCAGGCCACAGAGGTTACTCAGGTAAATGGAGGTTACATAGGAGGTTTAGGCTGCTCTCGACACAAAGTCTACTCAGGTCATAATGGGGACAAAGGCTATAGAGACTATTCAGGCCATAAATACCAAACAGCTAATAGAAGCTAATCAGGTCATAGAGGCTACTCTGGTCATCAGGGCTATGAATTTTATATCAATTCCTAAAGTCATTTAGACTACTAAATGGATAGGCCATAAGGATATGCATAGGATATTCAGGACTTGTAAGCTACACAGTTGTTTTAGTCAGTTTATTTTTCTGCTGTGATTAAAAGATTTGACAAAAAATAAGAGGTGGGAAAGTTTATTTGTGGGCTCATGGTTTTGAGGTCTCAGTTCACATATATCAGGCTTCATTCCTCAGTTCTTGAATTGAGGCTGAACATTATGGCAGAAGATTGTGGTGGATAGAAGAGGATCCATGTATCATATCAAGAAGCAGAGATTAAACTTATTTAACCAAACATATACCCTAATGATCCACTTTCTCCAGTTACAAATTGCAAGTGTATAGTTATTATTCAGTTAATCCCTATGGTGATTAATACACAGATTGGGTTAAGACTCTCATAATGAAATCAATTTATCACTAAATATTCTTGTATTTTCTCATACATGATATTTTGGGTGACCCCTCATATTTAAACCATAACAACAGTCATAGAGACTACAAAGATCACATAGTTTGCAAGGTCAAAGGGACCTAAATTAATTTAGGATACCTAATCCATAATGTCTACACTGGTCATGGAGTCTAGATAGGTTATAGTGTCTACTTGGTCATAGAGGCTAGGTATGTCTTAGTGGCTACTGAAATGTAGTTTTGAAAGTCTTAGGGCTCTCTAGTCTATAGAGGACATGCAGATAATGTAGACCATATGGCTATGCAGTTCACATAAGATGTTCAGGCATAAAGCTACACAGGTTCTACTGGCTACTAAGTATTAGGACTGATCAGTTTATTCAGGTTACTCAGGCCATAAAGGTTATATAAGTCATAAAGACTTGTTATGCCACAGATGCTATGAGGTCATATAGGCTATGCAGATCTTTGCAGATACACAGGTCATTGATGTTAGGTTGGTCACAAAGACTACTCTATTCCTGTATGATGATCAGTTCATAGAGGCTATTTAGGTCATAGAGGCTATGTGGGTCATAAGGGATTCTAAGGTTATTTAAATTACTCAGAACAAACCTCTACACAGGTCATATATTGTATGCAGAAATTAGAAGATATTAATGTCATAGATAATAGGTAGGTCATAGGAGATACTCAGATCAAAGACACTAAAAAAGTTATAACATACACCTGGGTCATTCATGGGAAACAGGTGTTCCTTAATTCTTAAAGGCTACTGAGGACACAGTGGCTATGCATTTTGTAGAGTTTATACAAATCATAGAGGCTACACAGGTCATAATAATTCCTGAAGGTATAGGTACTACAGAAGTTCTTTAGGCATTGAAAAGTTCTCAGGCATTGAAAGTGAAGTACATCATATTTGCTGTCTGGCCATAGATGTGGCACAATTCATGGAAATATAAAAGACATAGATTTATGTAGGTCATGGATACCACTTACAATATGCAGTCTAAACTTGTCATAGAGTATTCTCAGGTCATAGATGCTACACAGGTCATAGAAGCAACACAGGTAATAGAATCTGTTCATGTCAATGAGGCTAATAGTTGTGTAGTCCAAGGTGCCTAAACAGGCTATATATGTTACCCAGATTGTTGGAGGTACTCATGTCATACAGGCTAATAATTTCATAGAAGATGCACACACCATAGAAACTATATTTCTTCCAATATCCTTAGTATGCACTGTGGGCTTTCCTATTAACATAATATCTATACATTTGCATTTATTTCTAATATAGAAACTGTTGTGGTCCTTCAATACTAATATTGTATTTATACTTTAGCATCAAAAACTGCTATAATTGCTGCCTTCTGATCATTCATAATAATATGCTATCCATTCTATAAAATCTAAACCTAAAAAATAACTGTGTGTCCTGGGACCCTTATTAGGAATATGTAAAATTGTGCCCTTTAAAAGTAATTGCTATTATGTGGTCTTTAATAATAAAGAAATCTTCTTACTGGACCATGTTAAAAAAACTAATGCAATAGATTCCCTTGTCCCTTAAATATGACTATAATTTTCATAATGGACATAAACATACATAATATTTACCCTGTAGACTTCAATATTAATACAATATTCCTACTATGGCCCCCAAATGTAACAATATAAGTGATATATCTTTATAAGGTCATGGAAAACTGATAAAGAGTTGTTATGTGTCCTTTAATATTAATGTAATTCATGTATTACAACATCAAAAATGGTCATAAGAGCCATTCAGAGAACTCAAATATGGTAGCCAAACTATAGTATCAACTATGAGTATAAAAGCTGTGTTGTAACCTTTAAATATAATGTGTTATTCCTAGTCTAGCATCTAAAACTAATATACTAGAGTCATGTACTTTTAAAAATGAATATGCCATCCATATTATGATTTCTAAAGCCAATGAAATGTATGTCCTGTGACCTTCAATCTTACTAAAAAACATCCTTTACATAAACAATGAAACCAATATAAAAACTTCCTTGTGAATTTTAATCTTTATTTAATACTCAATATAATATCTAAAACTAATAAACAGGTGATCTGTAGCATTTAATGTTAGCATAATATTTATATTATACAACCTTAAGCTAATCAAATATCTGCATTGTAGCCATTAAACTAATAAAATATTCATGAGATACTATTATAATTAATGCATTAACTACCATATTGACTTTAGTCCTAACACAATATGCATACTTGAGCTTCTAAATGTGACATAAATATTTATCTGTGGCCTTCAATACTAATGTGATATCTAGACTATAACATCTCAAACTGATGTGAAAGCTGCCCTGTGCCCTTTAATATTGATGTAATACTAATACTATAGCAAGTACAACTAATATAATTTCCCTGAGGTTTTAATACTAGTACATTATCTATAGTTCAGCATTTAATCTTAATATAATAGCTTCCATATACCTTGGATACTGATGGAAGATGTGTGCTATAGCATCCATAGCAAATATAATAGTTAAACTGTAGTCCTTTATACAAAAATATTATCAATGATAAAGCATCTCAAGCTAATATAATATCTGCAATGTTATTAATCATAATTTAATTCCCATAATACAGGATCCAAATGTGATATATTAGTTGTCCTGTAAACTGTAATTCTATTATGTAACCCATACTAGAGCACCTACAGAGTGATATTAATATATTTTATTCTGCAGCTGCATATGCCCATTGCATCTTGACCCTCAAAGAATACTGAAAATGCAAAGATGTGTATAATTGTGCTCTTGTCCACATGCCCCACCCAATTGTAACAGTGTTTAGGTGGAATGATCTATGCATGTATGAAGTTAAACATGATAAAATACATTATGCCGAGGATCTCTCTGATTTTATCTTTGATTGATCTCTAATTTGTCATCTCAACACTGAGAAACCTGAGTCATAGCTTCTGCCATGAAATTATTTCATTTTTTCTTTATCAGAAATATACTCATTACTGCTCCAGATTATGTGAAATAAAACAATAAAAACAAACAAACAAATTTTGCCTTTAGTCCCAGTTCCTGGTGCAGAGTTCCTCAAATCCTCATATTTAGTAAGCAATAATGGTGGTAAGTACATCTTTAATGCTAACATTAGATTGTTGGCCCTGATTCCTGGCATGGGGTCCCTATATCTTATAGAATATTTAGGGTGATAAGAAGGTCTTTGCTTTAATAAGGACTCTTTTTAGGTCTCTAGGGCAGCATCAGGATTGAGGATGTGAGTAGAACCAAGTCCTGTATATAAACTTGCAACATTCACTTCCCCACCTAACTTGGGGAAAGAAGCTGGAGTATGAATTAATGTCCATAAGGTCTAAAAGATTAAGTCTTCACAAATGTCTGCACAAGAAGTGGTCAAGGAGTTTCTGAACACAACCAAGCACAGGGAGGGGTTTTCTCCCAAACTCCATGTGGACAGATGCTCCTACACTCAGTACCCTCCTGAGTCTCATTCTGTGCACCTCCTCTTCTGACCATAATTTTGCCTTTTCTAGAATTTCAACAAAGCTGAGTCATACAGCTTGTCTCCTCAGTCAGGTTTGTTGCATCTTGCAGCAGAATAGGTAGTACACATCTGTGTCTCTGTAGCTTTGTGGTTCATTCCTTTTTATTCTGGGTTTTTTGAGCACTCAGATATGGAAAGATATTTGGATACTTTGTCTGATCAGCATCAAAAGTTTTGAAATCCATAATGGCACCATAGTTTGGTTTGACATGATTTCCCAGAGCACATTTCCAAATGCAGGAAAATTTTGGGGACACTGGTCATAGATTAGACTCATTAGGTCTCAAAAATCACTTGCACATCATCTTCAAAAGTGACTGTCATGTGTCTTTCCAGTAATGTCTGAAAGTTTGGTGACCCAATCCTACAGTTCTTGGTGTAGTGACTCTTCTTAGAGTTTACCAATGCTAATTGCAGTGCCAAACTACCTATCATTTTAATTTATGAGATCTGTGTTTTTCTGTCATCTACAGAAGGGTACATCTCTCTACTAAACATAATGTACACCCCAGAGGATATCCTGTATCCATGCTTCATGAAGTATTTCACAAAGAAAATGAAGGTCAACTGGTACCACAAGTATGTGGGCAGCACCTGTGAAACAAGCAAATGGCCATAATGTGTCTCCATTTTCAATGCCACAGAATTCCCACAACCTTCATGACTTCAGTTCTCTGTCATCACTGAAATCCTGGACTGGATAGGGCCAGAGCCGGCTGTGGAGAGGGCATGTGAAGGAGAAGGAGAAACACCTGCAGGTGTTAGAGATATTCCCCAAGTCCAGGACTGCTCCTAGCGAGCCTCATTTGGGAGCAAGCAGAGAGATAAGACAGAGAAGCACCTTGAATCCATGGTGCAAATTTCCAACTGGTTCCATTATGAACAAAAGGGTCAACATATACCCAATAACTTAAATGGTGTAGGAGGCAACTAATCAAGTCATGTTAAATACATGATTTCTGTCCCATTTCTCTGGAAGAATCCCATCACCAATAAAGCAACGGCATGGAACAATTCCTCAACCATACACAGGGATCCCTGCCACTGGCAATTTGACCCTTCAGATCTGAGATGCAGGCTTGCACCTGAAACCAGGCAAGTGACTCCTAAGTCCCAGGGTCTCTGTGTCAGGATCACTATGCCCTGAGTGCAAAGGTGCCAATACAAGGATCTGAGGAGAGGCAGATGGAGCCTGTGCTATTTTGATGCCCTTCATTAACCTGAGGCTAGAAGCAAATGTCTCTGGCCTGTGTTTACAGGGTGTCCTGATCTCAGGCTCTCATTGACTGTCCTGGATTCCATGCTCTTCCTTTAAATATTGCATTTGCCTAATTTGGATTTTAGTAAGAAAACTGTGGTCATGCATATATCATTTTAAAATGTATAGTTTTGTCTAGGTAGGTCTACCTGTGAGAAAATTGTAGTTGTAAAATAATATGTATATATATATATATATATATATATATATATATATATATATATATATATATTCTTGGTTTTCTATTGAGAGTTTGGCACACTACACCTTTGTGTTGTTTGCTATGTTTAGAAAGAGAATAGTAGACCTCAGATCATGGTGCTTCAGTGATTTAAACTGGAAGTGCTGTGATTTAGAATTTGAAAGGTCAGCACTGGGCTGACTCACTACAGATCCATGTTAATGATCTTGGTAGAAAGATGTGTTTGAGGTAGAGGACTAACACTTGGGTAGGCTTTATTGATATACTTGTTCATGGGACTTCTTTGCTAAGTCAGTGAATCTGTTTCCAGCTCAATTAAACCCTGCTGGAACTCAGAACTCATCACCTCTTATCTGTGATTTCTTCTTTGTCCTGTTTTACAGAGTTAAGATCCCAGCAGAGCAATTTTGAGGCCCTTTTCCAGGAGTGGCCAATAAAAGAAATTATCACCAGCTGCTCTTGTTACTTTAATGGTTGTTTATAGTGACATGAAAACTGATGAAACTTTGACCTTTTAATGGTCTCATCAGGCATGCTATGACTCATTCATGGCTTTGACCTACCTGAAGAAAATTAGTGGTATAGGAAATGTTATCACCTAATCCCACAAGATGAATGCCTGTAGAAGTTGGAAATAAGGGGAGAAATATCCATGCCTTTGACTTTTACCAATTTAAAAAACAGGGACAATTTTCTCTTTTCAAATTGACTTGAGCCTCAGTGTGTATCAAACACAGAATGATTCATAGTTGCAGATCTTCATTCCATTGATTCATCCCCAGTAAATTTCAAAGAACACAAAAACAACTAGAAATGCCCTATCCTGAAAACCCTTCCACAGGGGCAATTGTGCATATGTGTGTTGATTTTTAACTCTTTACAGGCCAGTTGACTATCATCTGTCTCTCACCTTTAGTGTGAAGGTAACAAGCAGCAACTTAGCTCCATTTGCACAAGAAAAATTGTCCTGAATCTCCTGTAATGGTTATTTAATACTTGAAGTTTCTTAGGGGAAGGTAAAGATATAACTTTGTGTTTCATTCAACAGTGAGTACAGGCAACTGAGGGAAGATGCATTTGGTTAGTGAGTATCATGTGCAAGTGTGATGGGTTGATAGATCTGGCTCCATAAGGATGTTATAGGCCAGACTATAAGGGAAAGGGCTAAACAGACTCTGTTTTGCTCTGAGACTCCATGTTATGTAGGAAATAAGCTTCTCCCCTGGGAACACCCTTCCTCTGTGCCCATTATCTATTACTTAGTGTGACATGTTTAACAATACAGAATGATAATTCCTATGTAAAGAAAAATTGCTCTCTTTTGAACCCCATTGCTCCTTAACAATGTACCATGTGAACAATGATTGTGTGGATGTTAGTAACCATTCTTTAGTTTGTACCTAGGTAAGGGTCATTTTGACCCACTTTCCCCTCTGTGGATGATCTCATGATGTTAATGTGTAATTTTGAATCATAGCAACAGACACTTATGATTAATGTGATTTTGGTATAAGAACCCCTACAACCCTGTGGTTGGGGCTGTTCTCCCAATAGCCATTTTTGGGGGCATTGTGTGAGACAGTCAGCCAGTCAGTTTTAAAAAGACTCTCAAATTTGGACTTCTCAGTGGTGATTAGTCTGTTCTTAAGTTGTGCCCCAAAACATTTGGAAGACCCAGCGAGATCCCCGCTGCCTTGTGGGTAACCACCACTCACCACTGACCTGGAAACTCCTGCAGATGGGAGAGGACACAATGTTGTTCCTAGGAAAAGACCTCTGAGAGATGTTCCTCAGCCCCAGGCTGCATGGTCTGTGGAGACTCACCCCAGGACTGAACTAAATTCTCTGAGAGAGTCACCTGTTTCTGCATCCCTAGGGGACCAGTAAGTCTGTTTCTGTTGGATCTTCATCTGGGGACTCTGAGGAAGGCTGGATGCAGCATTACTTCCTAAGTCTGGGACTGGCAAGACGTTGCTCAGTCCCTCTGGTCAGGAATCTGGAGTGGCCACTTGTCCTTGTATTTGGTGTTTTATCTGTTTAGTGTTTGTTTGTCCTTTTCTGTTTTATTTTTTTTGTTGTTGTCCTTAAGTGTAAGCATGGGTCAGTCTCCTTCATGTCAGTCATGTACTCCCCTCCAGTGCATATTAACTAATTTCCAGGAATTCCAGAAGAGAGCCAGTAACTATGGAACCGGCAGCAATGTCTTTTCTCTCTCTAAATTCTGTGAGAGAGAATGACCAACTTTCGAGGTCAGATGGCCCCCTCAGTGGACAGCTAAATTGTCTTTGGGCAACCTGAACAATCTGATCAAATGTTTTATAGTCAAATTTGGAAAAAAAATGTTTAAAAAGGTTTTTATCTATGTTCACTAAAGTTTACATTAAAATATAAACAGCTGCTAATAGGAGTTTCCAACTATTGGACTTGGTCCACCAAAATCCAGGCTAAAATTCTGATGGCTGCTATCCAAGAGACCAGGAAAACTGGTTTAGAACAAGACCCCAAACTGAGGGGGTTCTCCCAAGGAAACCAATGGAAGCACCTCCCTTGCTGTCTCTTGGGGAAACTCCTTCATGGAGGGATAGGACCTAACCTTTATCTATATTCTCTTAATTCCTTTTCATCTCTGATGGGAGGGACCACATCAGGATGGAAGACAAAGAATTTTAAAAACTCTATTGAGTTCATAATTTCAATCTTGTGCACCTAGGTTAATTTTTTATCAGACCTATTTTATCCAACCAGAAATTTTCTTAATGCTGTTTCATTCAAAGACCAGTTTACAAGGGTTAACTCTCAATCTAGTGGGTTTAAAAAATAAGCTATAAGGTCTTTGTCCATCTGTTTATTTTAAGTATATGTACACCGGTGTATTGTCATGTATACATATATTTGGTACCAAAATTGACATATGAGCTCATAAATTAAAATTTTAAAAAATTAATCTAAATGCTTTGGATTTATGTGATTTAAAAGGTTTTTAAATTCGGTAAACAAAAATATGACTTTCAAGTTACTAACACAGTTTTGTTTCCAGGTAGTCAAAAAAATAAATAAAATATTAATTTTATAAAATGTCTACTATCCATTGTTTCTAGGTTTTTCATCAACAGGAAAGAAATGACTGATATGACTCAATACAATTCTCTGATATCTTGGCTTTAAAAAAATTAAATTTGATGCAACATATATGGGATTGATCATGGATGTGTTTGTTAGAGACATCTTATTGGTTTGGAGAGTTAAAATGCTAACTGTTAAATATAACATCAAGTACTCTTAACCCATTAAATTCCACAGGGAAACATATTTAAAACATTTTTGGTGTTTTCATAAATTGGTAAATAAAAAATGATTTAAAACTTGTGTTATCACTGAAAACATGGTTATTAAAAATCTTAACAGATTTTATTCTATATAAAGGGTCCAAATGTTTCAACTATATTTAAATAGTTACATAAGTAACAAAGTATTTCATCTGATTAAAATGGAGTAATTTATCTAAATTCAGAAATTTATAAGGGTTGTTTCAGAATATAAATTTTAAAAAAGGGATCAACAGATTAAAACATTACAATATTTTAGATATAAAAATATATTTATTAAAAATATTTCTAGGTAAAAATGGCTTTATGTGATAAAATAAAGCTGTAATACAGCTAAGTTAACAACAAGAGGGTGCAGTTAAGAAATTTTTTTAAAAAGTGTAAATTACGGATAAATTTTAAAAGGTTTATATGTATATATAAGTATACAGCAGTATAAACTATTCAAGGCTATTTCCTAAGGTCAAATACTAATGTACTGATATAAACCAAATTTCAGTCTATATGCTAAAATGACCAATAATTCTTAAAACATTAATTTACTCTTAGCATTGTATCTGTTAAGTTTTATTCTCTAGAGCAACTAGTCTAAAAAATTGGGGGTTTGTACAACTCTGGTTAAACAGCAACTGTTATAGTTTTGTACGGCATTACAAAGTCTAAATTTTCCTTAAAAGTTAAACATGGTTAAAATGAAAACAACAATGTAATTATGATTCTATTACTCTTATTTATATATTAATTGTGTTCATATCTTCCAGGTATACAAGTCTTTAAAAGGTTTAAAAAACTTTTTATCAAGCTGGTGTTCTCCAACCTAAAATTATAATGGTAAATTTAAACTTATCAAAATAGGGAATTTTATTGGGTATTTATTTATATCATTTAGTGTTCTGTAACTGGACATGAACCTTATGTTACCTTCTGCACTGGGATAAAAATGTAAATGTATTTCTAAAAGATAATGTGAGTCGGATCTTTTTAAGGTTAATATCATGAAACAGGAAAAAATTTTGCCACTTTACTACACAAAAGGAAAGTTAAAAGCTCTCTCAACTTTCTTTGATTCATGTTTCAGGTGTCATATCATATTGTGTTAACTAACATTCATATAGACTTAAAAAACAATATATGTAAACTTTATAAAATGATATTCTAAAAAAATAAAAATCAACTTCATAACTAGACTGCTATACCTAAGATTTATGAAGAGCTCTGCCTTACCTGAGATAAGGCTCAACTTCCTACCTTACTACATGTTACAATGGCTCCAAAATAATTCAGACTTTAGCTCATTTAAAGATATATTCAAAAGATTGATTTTTTGTTATAAAATTACTGTGATCTCAAAGAGGGGATATAATATATAGATCCCCAAAATATAAGATAGTTATTACACAGCTAAATATGTTTTTACCGTTGTTAATTGCATTTTGTATTTTCCTTATATACTCTATAACTGTTGACTGATTAATATTTTACAGAGGTACTGCTTCAAGAACAATCTAAATTAATATGAGATAATAAGCCATCACCATTAGGATATATAATAACGACCCCAGTTTAATAAAAGTTGATAAATATCTATAAAGTCATAGACATTAAAGTTAAATCCCAGTACTCTAACTCTATGACTGGTGAAACTGACTTGCTGGATGTTTAATATCAAAACTTAAAGACTGAGATTAAATAAAGTGGTCAAGAGAATCAATATTTGGTTCTTGCTCTCAAAGTCAGCCCAAACCCAGGGAACAAGAGAATATCTCTAAGGAGCTTTGCAACTCTGGGCCACAAAATCTTCCAATTGAGGAGACTCATGAGGCCACTAGAGGATAAGAAGTCAATCAGTGTACCTGCTGCAGAGTAAAATCCTTGAAAAAGGGAGACATCCCTAATACTTCCAAAGAAAGCCACCTCATCAAGGAGACCCTACCTAGCGAATGGCACTAAAGGAGTTAAGAAGCTGCTCTCAAGTTTCCCAAGAGTGACCCCTGTGGGAATTCAGCTGACCCTTAACAGCAGATAGGAACAAGGTCAATTTGACCAGCTTGATCTTAAACACCTAGTAAAAACAGTTAAAACTAAAACACAGTCATTCCTGGACATTTTAAAAACTAAACAATAGTTATTTTAATGTAACTTGAGATGTACACTTGTGTTAGCCTCCCAAAAATAAGTAAAACTAAAGGTGACATAAATATCTTAGACAAAAATGCCTGATAGTTATCAAAAGAAACTACCAGAGTTATAAGTTTTCAGTCAGCTTAAGACCTACAGATCTTTCTAACCTCTGATATAGGTAGACTTAATCATGTTTGCTAGTATGATTCTCTAGCCCTTAGTAACAAAAATAAAGGGATCTCTACTAAACAAAAAGATCATGCAAGTATAAAGATATTTTACAAAATCAGATGACAGTAAGTAACAAATAAATGTGTTTGTATTCCTGATAACTCTCAAAGTGTTAAGATTTACAATTAAGGCCTTATCCTCTCCAGTCTTGTTAGATTTGTTAGGCCTTTTTATGTAAACTACATCTCAGCTTTTCCACCTCCTGGTAACAGATTATTAATTTCTATCAGCCTCATGAAATTCATTGACATGTTCCAGATGTTATTCATTTTGTACTCATGGTTTTTTGTTACTTTCATAAAACAAGACTTTTACCCCTAGAAAAATCCAATTTCTAAAAAGGAACTTTTTACCTTTGCCCCACCCCATATCACCCCCTCTCAGCTCAAATGAGCAAGAACAGTCATTGCCCTTTTTCCTTACAGCAGTAAAATATCCCTAAAATTACAGGGGTAATAATAAGAATTTTAAAAAGACAGTCAATATAGATAGGTAAATTGGGTTAAATCACAAAAATAAGGGCAAGTTTGGGTCCAGAAATTTGGAGGCAAATAACCTCTGAGAGATAAAAATGTTAATACTTTCAGAGCCCTTTCTCCACCCTTATCAAGAAACTGCTCCCATTCTAACCTGCTATTAAGTCTGTCTAACAGGTTCAACTTATGAGAGAACCAGTCCCAAGAGACCACTGATTTCCAACACCCAATTCAGTCAGAAGACTATTCTACATCAAATTTTTCTGGAAATAACTAACACCCAGCTGAAATGGAATGAACCTTACACACAATATGGACTCATCACATCTGAGTTAAGAGAACAGAAAAATGGACAGCCCTCAGAGACCCCAACAACCATCTAAAGATAAGCCTGAAAAAATATTAACTAATTAATCAATGATTTGATTATGCACAAAAAACCAGTGGGGAATGTGATGGGCTGACAGATCTGGCTCCATAAGAATGTTATAGGCCAGACTATAAGGGAAATGACTAAACAGACTGTTTTGATCTGAGACTCCATGTTGTGTAGGAAATAAGCTTCTCCTATGGGAATATCCTGCCTCTGTGCCCATCATCAGTTACTTATTGTGACATGTTTAATAATACAGAATGATAATTTCTATGTAAAGAAAAACTACTCTCATTTTATCCCTATTGCTCCTTAGCAATGTACCATGTGAAAAGTGGTTGTGTGAATGTTAGTAACCATTCTTTAATTTGTACCTAGGTAAGGGTCATTTTGACCCACTTCCCCCTCTGTGGATGATCTCATGATGTTAATGTGTAATTTTGAATCATAGCAACAGACACTAATGATTAATGTGATTTTGGTATAAGAACCCCTACAACCCTGTGGTTGGGGCTGTTCTCCCAATAGCCATTTTTTGGGGCATTGTGTGAGACATTCGGCCCCCAGCTTAATAAATACTTTTAAATTTGGACTTCTCAGTCATGATTGGTCTGTTCTTAAGTTGTGAACCATAACACAAGGAGTGGTCTCGTATTCCCTATTCATTCCTCTAAAGTATATTGTCTGTCTTTCTCTCTGCTCTAGTAGCCTTAGGTATTTAAACAATATTTTCTTCTGAGATGCTTCTTTGTTTTTACTGCTGGGACCTTCTTTCCAAATTTTGAGTTGGAAAAATAGGAGAAAACTCTGTCTTCAACTACACACACAAAAAAGAATGTGGCTTGATGCTACTCTGAGAGAAGCAATGTAGTCTTTCCCTAAACACATGGAGAAAATGAAGTCTTCTCCTATAGTTATGACAATGCTATTGGGCAAAGTCTTGGCCAACTAACACCATCCTTGCTTCTTGATATAACATGTGCAACAGTGAATTTTATAACCAAAATAGTTTCACCTACATGATTCACTTAGAAATGGAAGTACAGAAATTCCAGCTCCTTGCCATTTCAAAGTGTCACCCAGCATCTGCCAGCTGCCACACCAAATTTTCATACAAAGTTGTAGAATTCCAACAGTGCTTTATGCTCTAATATATGGAACCAAATAGAAACAAGACTTTCCATCACTCCACCTTCAAAGTGAAATCTCATGATCCTTGCTGATTTCTGTTTCTTTCAAACCAGATGCTGATGTAGATTCACTAAAAGGGTAGGGAACTACAAGTCTTTGGCACTGGGATGCTGTGGAGGTTGTGATCCCTTTTAGTATAACCAAATTATACAATGGGAATAGAATTTAGACAATTATACATTGCACAAAAACTATTTTCAGGTCTATATTATGGAGAGATTATCTCTGTATATCAACCATCAAAAGCTTCCATTGGTGCAGAGTGGAAACATGGCCAAGATACGAACTCACTTACTTTCTTTCACTGTGGGACACACATATCATAGTAGATTTGCATGTCATCCTCTGTTCTTCACCTTCCAGTTTTTTCAAGTGTATGTTTGTGCACACATGACTCTAGTGTTAGGTTTTCCCATGGAGTACGTTTATGTATGGGCTCATACATCTGATGACAACTTTAAAAGCAGATGCTAGAATAATCCTTGGAGATGAGGGGAAGCTATGAAGGCCCTGCAATGCAAACTGACTTCTTCAGGACCACACACATGGGCATAAAGAGGGGGTGGGTCTGAACCAAGCTCTGTCTCCTCAAACCAGGAGAGCTTGCTACACTAGACCTGTTTGGGGACCTGATCCAGTGTTATGTTGGTGTAACTTTTTCCACTTATGCATGTGTCATGGGAAGGTGAGAGCAGACTATATTGCATGGGACCTTTGGAAATATCTTACATGAGAAATGGCCTCAGGTAAACATTCCTCAAAGAAGTGACCTAATTTCCTTGGCAATTGAACTCACAAACCTGGAACCCAGTAGTTAGGCACTCACAGTATAGATACAGTCCTATTCTGCTCATTTTTGTTGAGACAGCAAGTGGAGAGCCATGAGTTCTCATTGCCTACTGACCTGTGGATGCTCAGATATTAGGAACACTATGAGTAGGGGCCTTTCCTGAGTGTGGAAGCACTAGATCAATGCTGGGTTTCAACAACTATGGTGATTTTTCCCAAAGAGATCAGAGGTGAGATAGAAGAGGCCATTGCATGTGCGTGGAGTCTAGCCAACCACTTAGATTCCCATTTTGATAACCCCACACTAAACAGGGGTTTGTGTGTGTGTGTTTGTGGTGTGTTTGTGTGTGTGCTTGTGCATGTGTGGTGTATGTATATATTTGTGTGTGTGTGTGTGTGTGTGTGCGCGCGCGTGTGTGATATCCCCTGAGAATATGAAAGAAAAATCTTTTGTTCTGTTTTCCCTTGACACTCTTACTACTGTTTCTCTGTTAAAATATCCCTTTTGGATTCCCCAACCTAGGAAGAAGATTCCATAGATTAATCATTGGCTGTGTCCTGTGTCTTTGAAATCTTCCCAGCACTCATCCTGCAGGAGCTTGTAGATTACCTGCACCTGGCCTGCAGAAAGGGAAACCACATATGTCCACGGATTTTTGTATTCATGTCAAAATTAGGTCAGTGCCAAAAGATGCTGGAGGTGCTATGTAAATTGTTTGTACTACCACCAATACTTGGAACATGACCATCTCCTGGTTTGATTTTGGACAGCTGGGTATCACTCTGAACCTCAGTCATCTCTGGAAAGGAGGATTTTCAGAAGATAATGCAGTCTGGGTGTTTAGAAAACTAAGTAAGATGAACCCTAGGAGTGTTTGCTTCAGACCTTGTCTCATAGAGCAAGTTGTCAACTGCTCTGGTCTTCCCTGTAGGCTGTCTCCTCCCTGTAAGGCAATTCTCTGCCTTAGGCCATGCTGCTCTGAAACCTCAGGAAAGAATTTTCACATTTGGGAAGGAGTTTGTGGCCTGAATTTAGGAGGGCTCCTGACCTGAATGCAAACAGAACAGAGACCTCTTAGGTGGACATAGTAGGTCCTGCACCTGAGGTAGCTAGGCTATAAGTGGTTAGGTTTATTCATGGCTCAAATGTATGTGAAGCACCTACCATTGTCAGGCATTTTGCCTATAATTTAGAAATCTGTAAAAGGACCCAGAACTCCTGACCTTCTATTATTGTTAGGGAGTTATTCAAGCCAGTATACATTTAGGCAGATGAGGGGCAGAGAATGTTACTGATGACACATTTCTGGCCTTCTGTTAGTATGATAATACCCAGCCAGAAAAAAAAAAGAGGAGTGACTTCCAAGATTGAATTCAGTGGCCTTTGGGTCAAAATGAGGGCTTATGCCTCAAGAGTGGTCAGTTGGGAGGTGCTTTAGAGAATGAATAGGCAAACCCCAGGTTCCACCCTTTGTGCTAGTAATAGCAGGGGACTGAGGTCTGGCTTATCCTACAAAAGGAACAGAGCAAGCAGTGGTGGGATTTTTGGTACCCAAGGAATAGTGTTGTGACTGGGGCCTCAGAGAGGTCTTGAGAGAAACCCTCCCCACCATAGCCAATCTCAGGCAGGATTAGCCACACTTTATAGATGCTGGACAGCAAGTGTGCAAAGCCCCTTTATACTAATTATACTTCTTTGCAAGCTGACTCTAAACGCCTCAGAGAGCCTACACTACAAACCTCAGAGAACACTTTTGACTCACCTCAGAGGTCTTTTCTTTACATAGCAAATAGCCCTTTTACTCACTTAACGCTTACACTCAACAGTCTTTCTACAAACCTCAAAAAGCCCTCCTACACCTTAAGGGAGCACTCCCTATACAACAAAAAGAATCTGCCTTTATATCTCAGAGAACTGTTCCTACACACCTCAAACTCACTTCCATCCACATTTAAGTAATTCCTACCTACTCACATCAGTAGTCCTACCTACACAATTTAAAATTCCAGTCTTAAAAACTTTGGGGCACTTCTTCCATACTTCATTGAGCAACATGTAAACAACTCAGAAGTCCCTCCCTCTACACCTCAGAGAGTACGCCCTACAAATGCCAGTGACATGTTAATTCAAACCTCACAATGTCCATGCTACAAATCTCAGCAAATCAAATTCCTCCACAACTAAGACAGAACACACTACTCACCAAAATGCCCTCCCTACTCACCTCTGAGGGTTGGAGTGACACACCTCAGAGAGTCCTTGGGTTACTCTATTGAATGACTACCCTAAACACTTCAGAGACTGCCTCTACTATCCTCAATTACACATCCTTCCATTACACATGAATATGTTCTAACTTGTCATATCAAATTGATCCACCTATTCACATCAGAAGGCCCTAACTAAACAACAGAGATAGCACTTGTATGCAGGCAAAAGCTCTCCTACACCCCTCATAGATTCCTCCTGAACACCTAATAAAGACCACCTTACACACTTCAGAGCAGGTGTATGACAAATCACAGAGAACCCTTTCTTCACATCTAAGAGATCCCTTCCTATAAACTTCACAGTCACCTCTCCACACAGCTGAAAGCTCTACCTACTCACATAAAGTATACTTTCTACACAATTCAGAGGGCACCCACATGCACCTTAGAAACCCTTCCTACACATATTTACCAACTCCATACAACTCAAAGAACTGATGCTACACACCAAAAACTGCACCTGTACACACCTCAGTAGACTCTACTTTCAAAATTCAGAGGCCCCTGTTACACACATCCTAGAGCCCTCCTTCCATAGTTCAGTTTGTTTTCCTTATTCATCTCAGAGATTTATCCTTCTTCACCTTAGAGTTCCATCAATACACACCTCAGCAAATTCTTGACATTTACCTCGGAGCCCCCTCCCTATATGTTGCAATTGAAAATTCTCCATAAAAATTTCAGAGAGACTTCCATACAAATATCAGAATATCCTTTCAAAAAATCTTAAGATTTTTTGAAATCTTGAGATTACATAGACATCTCAAGTAGCCCTCACTACTCACCAAATTCCTCCCTATTCAACTGAGGGTCATAACTATGAATATCAGAGTTCCCATGATACTCTTCTGAGTGTCCTGCAAAAACACCTCAGAGATTCTCTCTACTATCCTCAAGAATCCCTCCCATCAAACTTTAGAATGTTCTCCCTACTCATATCAGAGAGATTTCACTATTCACTTCAGAGGGCCCTCCTTATACAACTGAGATAGCATTTCTACTGAGTCATATAGTCCTCCTATTCCCTGCATAGATCCCTCTGCACAAATAACAGAGACTTCACTCCACACCTCTGAAAGTCCTCCATAAACTCACCAGAGTGCCATCCCTCTTCATTTCAATGAGCCCTCACTACATACCTCAGAGTACCCACACAACAAATCTCAGAGAGTCCATCCTACTCTTTATAGCAAGTTCTAACTTCAGACTATATAGATCCCCCTCCACACCTCATGGGGCCCTCCCTTCTGCATCTATTTGTCCTCCTTACTTGTCTAAGAGAGCTCTCACTACTCACTTCAAAAGGCCCTGCAAACAACTCACTGAGCCCTTTCTTCTCAACTCAGCACACACTATTTATACACCTGAGTGATCCATCCAGACTCATCTAAGACCCTCAAACTCATGTCTTATAGCTATCTAACCCATATCATAGAACTATCCTACATGCCTCATAGAACTCACACAACACAGCTAAGAAGCAGCATGCTATTAAATCAAAGAGCCTGCTCTGCATACCTCAGTATACCCTTCATATAAATCAAAGAGTACCACCATACTCACCTCAACAGCAGTCCCTACACACCTCAGAGAGAAGTTATACATAACTCAGAGAGTACAAACTGTACTTCTTTGAAAGCCCCCCCACTAATTATACACTAACAGCTTGGAATTTGTGCCATACAAAAATCACAGAACCCTCCCTACACATCTCAGAGTGCTCTCCTGGTACATTGAAGAAAGCCCTCACTACCCACCTCAAGAGAAGTACCTGCACACCTCAGAGAGACATACCTACAGACCTAAGTGAGTACTCATTATACTCCTTTTTAAGCACTCTCTAAACACCTCAGAGAGCCCTTCTACTAACATCAGAAAATCCTCACTACACTCGTCATAAGGTTATTTTGACTGGCGTCCTATACACACCACAATGAGGTGTACTTAATTGATCACTCCCACTCATGTCAATAAGTCCTTATACCAAACTCATAAAACCCTCCTATACCCTTCAGAGGGTCCTACCATCATACATCACAGAGACCTTCTTATAAAATGAAGAGAAAGCACCTTCACACCTCAGATAACCTTTGCTATACACTTCAAATACACTTCCCTACACATTTCCTCTCTACTCATACCAAGAACCCTTCATATAGATCTCAAAATTCCATCCTTACACACCTTAAGAACACTTCCGGGAAAAAATGGCAGAATGAATCAAACAACATTACCCTATGTAAATTTATGATTACACAAATGGTATGCCTTTATGCCATGTACAGACAGAGAAACAACATGTATTCCATTTGTTACAATAAAAAAAGAACACTTCCTCCACAGTTCATTGAACAACACCTAAACAACTCAGAAAGCCCTCCTTATTCACACAGTGTACTCCCTAAAAATGCCAGAGATATTATTTCAAACCTCAGAAGATGTGTGCTGCACACCTCAGCAAACCCTACCCACATATCTCAGATAGACCTCACTACTCTTTAAAAAGCTGTCCCTATTCACCTTTGAGGGATTTACCTATACACCTCAGAGATTCCCTTTACTGTCCTAAAAGACACTTTAGTGTGTTTTCCCTACTCATATCAGATGGATATCTTTATTTACTTCAGAGGGCCCTCACTACCCAACTGAGATTTCACTACTACATAGGGAAAGGTACTTTATAACACCTCATATATACCTTCCACACACCTAATGGAGATCTCTCTATAGACCTCAGAGAGCCTGAACAACAAACCTCAGAGGTTTCTATCCTTCACACACTCCACACAGACACCTAACTACACATCTCAGAAAGCCCTCCCAACTTACATCAAGCACCCTTCCTACACAATGCAGAGGGCCATCCATACACACCTGAGAAACCCTTCCTACACACATCATTAAGAAATCCATATACAACTCAGAGAATAACACCACAAAGTGCCTCTCTACATTTCTCAGATTGCCCTACTTTTACAATTCAGAGGGCTCTGTTACACACCTCATAGAGCCATCCATAAAAATCTCAGATTGTTCTCCCCATTAATCTCAGAGATTTCTCCTTACTCACTTTAGAATTATTTCCCTATACACTTCAGTGAGTTCTTAATACTCACTTATGTTTACCTTCCCTATACACCCCAATCAAGAGTCCTCCATACAAAGCTCAAAATGCCCTTTCAACAAGTCTCAAAAAAAGTCTATGTATGCATCTCAGGTAGCAAACACCATTTACCAAAAATCCCTGTGCATTCATTCAAAGGCCATAGCTATAAAACTCAGAGATTCCTTGTGATACTTCTTTGAGTGCCTTCCCCAAACCCCTGAGAGATTCCCTGTATGATCCTTTCCAACAAAATTTAGTATGCTCTCCTTCACTTTACTTCAGGGGACCCTCCCTACACAACTGAGATTGTAAAGGTTAAGGGATGAACAAACAAAGAGGCAAGCATGCAGAATGGCATACAATAAGGAGTGGCTTTCCATGGGATAGCCAGTTCAATTTTATTATCTACTCCAGAGATATATCGGGTTACATTATTGTAGTTAGTTTATGCATGTGCACATCATATAACTTGCTTGCTTCTCAGAGTCCACTAGTATCAAAGGTTTTCATAAGAAGAAAACAGCTCAAAGACAGAGGAGTTGCAGAATGTTTCTATGTCAAACAGAAGGTCTTCATCATCTGAGGTGTGTACTCACTCAAAGGACTTATGCTCCTCTATAATTATTCATTGCCTGAATCTCTACAATTCCAAGCTTTTGTCTTGTGTGACCTTTTGAATAGATATGGACTTGTCTTTTGTTTAAGGAAGGTGGAGGGAGAAAGTAAGACAGATATTGGAAAAATAAGCGCAACATAATAAGGTAAGTGTCCATAAACATCCTCCAATGAAAAGCTGTTTGAACCATGTAAAATTTGGTAGCCATGAGGCTATCCAATCTAATAAATCCAAACTCCATCATCTTGTTGCACCTTCTTTACAATGTCTTTGAGATGATCCAATTCCTTTTGAATGGAATTATTATCAGTTAGATTGAAACAACAGGTTATTAAATTCATGGCATCCCTTATGATGTAACAACAGCAAATAATCAATACAAGTTCTATTATCAAGAATAGCTTGATGGTGTTTTTTTTGTTCCTCATTAGCATAGTAATTGCCCTTGATGTGTAATTTATATTTTTTACCATAGTACAGGTAAACCACATTGTCTGTTTATAAGCTCCTACTGCTAGGGCAGGAATAGCAACTAAAGAGAATTTTAGAGCCTCAAATTCTGCTTTAGACAATAGATTAATCAAATCATCACAATTTTTATCTAAGTTTATAGCCCTTTTATGTAATTGTTGAGCTGGATGGTGACCTATTAAATCCTGAAGAGAGGGGAGAAATGCTGTTAATCTGCATAAACAAAAATGAGTTCCATGAAACATATTACTTGGAATACAGTTAGATGTTTAAGTACCACAAGAAAAGAACAGATCCCAGTGTGCTTCCCATATCTACATCTTGCTGGATACAAATTTCAGAAGAACTAACAATTTCTGCTAAGTGAACCCAAATGTTATAATTACTGCAAGAAATCAAAGATGGAATAGTTTTCTGAACAGGGCACCACCAACAAACAGGAATACAACAGAAATAACACAATAATGACCAGCATAGTTGTGGAAATTTGGGTAAGTTTTACAAAGAGAGTTGTAACCAAAATTTTCAGGACACATTCTAAATCCATCTGGCCTAGCAATTGTTGGGCAGATGTCATTAAAATCTTTATATCTCCCCAGGTCACTAGATAATTAGAACATCAGGACCCCTAGGGTCTCTTGTCCTTTTTGGAGTTTCCTTCTTTGTATCAGAGTCCACTCCATCCAGAATCAAATGGAATTTGGTGATCAGATTGTGAAGTACTTGATGCCAACACATGATGATTGATGTGTCTCATACACCTGGAATCCAGACAGAAAATGTAGAAATGGAGTAGCAGCACATTTCTTCCCCATGTAATCAAAGGTAAAGGGTTTTGCCATGTAGAGTTTTGTGGAATTCTGTAATTTATGTAAATATTTGGTAGTGGTTCCTTAGAGGTGAAGTGTCTGTCCAAGGCAGAGGAGCAGTTATGTGTATTATCTCATATCCTACATTAACAGAATTCACTGTGAATAAGGCAATATTGAGAGTATTATTAACATGAGTGAGGTTAGGTCCCCTTTATTAGTTTTTTTAAAAGGCACATTTTAAGTGTGTGTTGTGCATGTTCAACTAAGGTCTGTTCAGTAGGATTGTGGGCAATTCCACAGGTTAAAATTATATTTTATTGATTACAAAATTGAGCAGAGGTGCTAGAAGTATAAGCATGGGAATTGTTAGATTTTAAATGATGAGATTTACCTTGGTGGCAATGAAGAGGATCACAAGATAGATATAGGCTGAGACATTCTCTGAACAATGTGCATTGGAGGATGTATCTATGGTAACATGTAAGAAAGAGTAGGGGTATAAGGGAGGAAAATGAGTTACATCCATCTGCCAAAGTCCATTAGAATCTAAATCTCGAGGGTTTATGGTTTCCCAAGTAGAACAAAAGGGTATGAAATGATGAAACAGGTCTGTTGAGAGAAAATAGAAAAGGTTTTCATTAAAGAATGACCATTTTGATGAAAAAATTGTGTGATTCCACAGCATATGAAAAGAGAATAAAAGGATTTCATAGCACCATCTGCATGAGCATTTCCTTCAGTGATTGGTCCAGGAATCTTAGTTTGGCTACATATGTGAGCAAGAAATATTGTAGCTGTATGATCCTGTAAAAGAAATTGAAGAGTGATAAACAGGCATAACAAATTAAGAGTCCAAATAAAGTGACAAAATTGCAGAGGAAATGTGAGGCATCGGTTTGGCTATATACTGAGAATTTGTAATGATGTTTAAGGCAATGGAAAACATACAAAGAGCTAAAGTAATTGCAGTCAATTTGCCCCCTGAGTAGAAGCTTGAGGCAATGTGTAAAAATCAATCTGTCCTTTTTTATCAATGAATATAAATATTATACCCCATTGCTTTCCTCCATCAGTATAGACAGTAATCTGATTGGAAATCAGAATAGAGAAGATTATAGAAGGAGCACGAGAGACTTGACACAATAACAAAAGATGTTCATCTGAAAGTGCATGGAAAGCAATAGGAGCTAAAAAAATCTGTTAAGATAGCTTGATAAAGAAAATTGTATATATTATAAATGTAAAATCTTTCCATAAAATAAAGTACATGAACATCTGTTCCTCTAAGATCAAATAAGAGACAGATGTAAGTGATAAAATGCATTTGTGACTATCTGAGATCAATTGAGCATACATATCAGCATAAGAGAGAACATTTCTTCCTGAAAATTGAGGAGAGTATAACCACTCTATTATACTCAAGCCTTGATTATAAATGGTAACAACTGCAGTGAAAGCATAAGGCTTTCCCGTTAAGATTATTAGAGATAAAGGAACATTGAGTGTTGGGAGTCTATCTATAAGGACTGTAGATAATTTCTCATTAACACACCAAACAGCTGTAGGCAGTGCAGGAGTTAATTGGAAAAAACTGGTGGGATTATGTTGCTTTTTTAACATCTGAAAAAAGGATGACAGCATATCAGTAGTTAAAGGAATATATGGTTGGGTCCAATTTAAATGCCCTAAAAATTGATGCAAATGAACTAAGGAAAATGTGGAAGAAAAAGTCAATTTTGGAATATGAGTAACATTGGAGTATTTTGTGTCCCAAATAGTTAATAGGGAGTTGTCATTGGATTTTTTTCTGTGGCCATATGGAGGCCAGATTGTAATACAATGTGTTGCAATTTAGTTAAATAATCTTCTGTTAAGTATTGGCCCAGCAATGAAAATATCCATATAATGAAAAGCAAGAATAAGTGGGAATAATTGTCAGAAAGGCTGAAGAGCCTTATTCACAAAATGTTGATGTAATGTTGGGCTATTTAACATACCTTGAGGAAGAAATGTCATTGATATCTATCAACAGGCTTATGATAATTGAATACAGGAACTGTGAATGCAAATTTACCTCAATCATCAGAAAAGACAGGAGTAGTATAAAAAATATCTTTTATGTCCTGAGGGATTAGATTAGAATTAGGCAATCAACATTGATGTGGACCCATAGATTGTATACATTTATTAATTTATATTAAATTTTATAATAATCTTCCTTTCCCTGATTTCTTCTTTATGGCAAAAATGGGTGTAATTCCATGGATTGGTAGAGGGTTCAATATGTCCTAATTATAACTGTTCTTGAATTAGGACCTCCAGGTTTTCCACCTTTTCCTTAGACAATGGTCATTTTTTCTACCAAGAGAGGTGTGATAACCTTCCATTTTAATGTCAAGGTAGTCAGAACCACAGAGGTCCCTACAGAAAAGGCAATTTGACAGACATTTGCAATTGTGTATGTACAGTTGAATATGAGTAATAACTTGCTGTGGGTTGGAAGGGGCAAAGCATTGTAACCATATAGAACATTTAGACACCTGTATATTATTGCCTCCTATGCCTCAGGGTGGCCCTTCATAAGGGCCATACATGAGGCCATATTGAGAGAGATAAATTTTCAACATTGATAGCGCTGTTTACTGGTGATGAGTCCTGCTTCCTCAGGTGTTAAAGTATAACATCAGAGAAGCATGTCAAGGCAAGCATAGAGTAGAAAGTAAGAAGCTTTATTAAAGAAAAGTAAAAGCAGAGTTCTTCTGGTTGGAAGAAGGTGACCCAAAAGTGGAATCCATCAAATTGAGCACATCTTGTCCTTTTTATAGGTTTTATTCTCTCATTCTTTCCCCCTTATCTCTTTCCTTCCTTTCTATGTAATTAGGCCCAGTTTTGCATAAAGTGAGAAGTGATGGGAAGGGTGAGGGCCAAGGTGATTCAGGCAGGTAAGGGCCCAGGGTGCATTAATTAGCATATCCTTGCCTGTACTCCCTGAAAAGGGAAGGAACATTTGGTAATCAATGTGCTCTGCAGGTCCTTGACATTCCATTCTCCCAGGCAGTCTCCAACTTCCAGAGGCAAATGTCTTTCATGGGCCCCATTTCCACAATCTGACCCACTCCCCTATTTCTACACTAATTGCCTGTCCCCAATTCTGGCTTCAACATCAGCACTGGTTTCCAATAACCCTGTGATTGGCTGCTCATTTAAAAAAAGGTTTAACTTTGGTCTAGTTTTAGTAATAGGTAAACATGTGTGATGATAGTGGAAACAAATCCTGCATTTCCCCTTTCACTATAAACTTTCCCAGGGAGGCTTATATAAGCATCTGCAGTAGTAATCATATCTATCCATGCATTTCCTCTATTGGCATGAAAGGATTTGTGGGCAAAGTTTCTGTTTGAATCTAACACCTTTGTGAAGTAGACATATGCCTCTACAGGTGAAAATGATTTCCCCTCCTTTGGCCCTGGGTCAGAGGATGACTCATAATTGGGGTTTTTGACATGTCTGCTTCTGTGGCATGAGAATACTTTATGAATATGTTGCTTCTTGATACTGAGTAGTATCTATAACTGGTATAACATCTGTGATATGCATAGCGTTTGTGACCTGTATAGACTCTGTAATCTCTTTAAATGCTTTGGCCTGAGTAACCTATATAACCTGTGCAGTAGTTATAGCCTGAGTAGCCTTGATAACTTCAAAGGCAACACTATGAGCTAAGTAGTTGCTATGATCTGAGCAACTTAAATAACCTTAGTAGCCCTATGAGTTGTGTAACTTCTAGACCAACATAACCTCTATTCCTTGCATATCCTCTTTTGTCTGAATTATCTCTATTACCTGCACACTCTCTTGATCTGATGATCTTCTGTTCTATGAAGATTTTATGTTCTGAGTGTACTGTATTACTAATAACTTTTATATCTGAATATATTTTATAACCTCAGGAGCCTATAAGACTAGAGTATCATCTGTGACCTTAATGGCCTAAATGAACTTAGAAGCTACTATTTGATGTGTTGCCTGTATGGTCCTATTTACCTCTATTTCCTAAGAGACATCTATAACCTTATATTCTCTACAACTTGAATAGCCCCCATGACCTGAGAAGCCTCTATTGCCTGCATATTAACTATAACCTGAGGGATCTCTATGAACTGCGTAACATATTTGAAA